>NC_057806.1:574750838-575010564 GCF_018294505.1 Triticum aestivum
CCTCAGCACCACAGGTGCGTCGTTGATGACCACTAGAGTTGCAATGGTGGTTGTGCTCTTCCACGGTGACGGCTATGGGCTGCACCCAGCGCACGTTGTGCTCTAGATTCAGGTTGATTGCGGTCTCCGAAGGAGCGCGTCGTGCTCCCAACAGTTATGTGCCCCCCTCCGCCCCTCTCTTCCTAAAGATAACTTGTGGTGCAAATCTTGTGTTGCTTTCCTTGATGAAACTTGGACAGATTTTATTCAGAACTTTCCATACATATATGGACATGCAAGAACTTTTACGGGAAAGCAAAAGTGCACACCATGATAAGTAGAATTTCTCTCTTTTGTCATTCAAATTAATTTTTTGAGACATTCATTCGAATTAAATGGATATGATTTTTTAGGGAAAATTAAAAAAATTAGCAAAAGGGAAAAAATTGAGGCAAGAAAAGGGAAAATTAATGTTTTTTGAGACAAAGGGAATTTTTTTTGAGTTGCCAAAGGGAAAATTAAATGGATATGATGACACAGATCAATTTGTTGAAGAGCCCATGGGCCTCTTTTGACGAGATTCACAAATCGGGCGTTCAATGAAACATAGATGGGCTTGTCTAAAAAAAACTGAAACATACTACATGGGCCTGAGCTCGGTAGGCTCCTCGCACCCTGGGTTCACCACCACCGCTGCTTAGCCCGGAAGATTCCTCCTACCCTCCCTCGTCTCGTGCGTCGTGTCCAAACCCCAAACCCTCACGCGAAGTCACCCACCCCGGCGACGGCGATGGATCTCCGCCGCCCGCCGCGCTCGACGTCTGGCGGCGTCGAGCCCAAGATCCGCCAGGTCGGCTTCGTCACCCCTGGCGTTTCGGCCCCGTCCGAGCCGCCCGCCGTCGCCGCCGCGGCGGTATCGCTGCCTGGCGCGGCTGCCGGGTCGCCTCCGGCGTCGGACCTCTCCCCGGGCTCGCTCTCCCCCGTCATGATCCCTCCTCCGCGGCACGTGGACCACCTCTCCCCCGACTCCCCCTCCCCCCCGGCGTCCGACGTCCTCCTCCTCGCGTCCTCGGCGCCTCAGCCTTCCTCCATCCGCTTCGCCGCTGCATCCGAGTTCGGAGAGGAGGATTCGAGGTCCCTGGCCCCTTCCGCGGGGGAGCTAGGTACGCGGCCCCTGTCCGATTGGAGTAATATCACCTCACATCCTCATCAGTTAGCTAATTCGGTTGCCATCGCTATGAAGTAGGGGAATGGTTCTGACTTATAGCCTTTTGGGGGATTGTGGCCTTGTGAGTGAGAAATTCTCTGGACGATAATTTCATTTGGCTAAGCGTATATAAGGGGCCCTAGGTGGGCAAACTACCTCATTTCAGCTAAGCTGCACTTGCCCCAGCCCCGTACTTGGTTTCGTTACAAGACTTTGCTGTCACCCTTTGACAGAACCAAACACTAGTTAAGTTGGCAGTTGTCATGTGCATCACGAGTAGGGATGCATGCGGGCGTGTCCACAGAGCTCTCATCCGTCCGTGTTGATTGTTTCTGTATTGGCACGGTTATTATAGCAGCAGCGATTAGCTCTGTTTTTAAGGCGTCCGTAAGGCGTCGCTTAGGCGACGCCTAGGCGTCAGGGCGCCCTCCAGGCTCAGGGCGTCGGCCTTGCCTTAGACAGTCGTGTAAGGCGTCCGCCTTAGGCTGTAAGGCGTCTGAAGCGTCCGCCTTAGCGCCGCCTTGCACGCCTCAGACCAAATCGGACGCCTTAGCTTGTCAGGCAGGGAAACAGAGATTGCAGGCGGGAAAACTGACCTGGGCGGGAACACAGGCGCGGGAAACATTGGTTCAGGTGCGACCAGTTATGAGAAGGGGAAAGAGAGAGTGAATCGACGCGAGAGGTCTCTCCTGTCTCCTCTCTGGACCATTGACGGAGGCTTCCTCCTCAGATCTGCGGCAGCCGCCAGCCTCCTCCCTCCGGCCACAGTTCCTCCCCCTCCTCTCTGGCTGCAGCTCCTCCCCATCCTCCTCTGGCGCAACCCTCTTCCAGCAGATCAGCACCACATCAAGGTATGAATTCAGCCCTCTCTTCTCCCCCCTTTCCCCCTCTCCTCTTTCTTCCATCCAGCAGTGTAGCTTGCCATGCTTGCCTGCTCTGTTATGCACAGCTCCTCTACTAACTGTTAGGTGCTGCCTCTCTTATGCGCAGCAGTGTAGCTAGATGTGCTTGCCCGCTCCTCATCTGCATCTGTTTCTTCCCAGATCTGCTTCTCCACCCACAAGGCAGCAGCCCCACCACTGCTTCTCTCCTTCCCCATGCTTGATCTGGCTGCTCTAGTGATTTGGCTCTTCTCTCTTTTTCTTTGACAGTAGCCAGGTGTACCTGCTCTGATGGATCTAGCCAATGATCCTAGGAGAAGAGCTACATCAGATGATCCAGCCTGGAAGTATGGGTTCTGGCCAGATTTAGAGAGGAAAGATTTACTCCAGTGTACATTGTGTGGCAAGATAGTCCATGGTGGAGTGAGAAGGCTAAAGCAGCACTTTTCTGGGGGTTCCAGTGATGCGGATAAGTGTCCCGAGGCATCCATGGAGATTAGGATAGAGATGCACAATTCCTTAAACACTAGAAAGTTTAAAGCTATGGAGCGATATATTGATGAGGATGAAGCTGAACTTCAAAGGCGCCGTTCTGTCATATACACAAGATGATTTGAGGCCTATGCTTTGGTAACAGTTTATATGTTAATGTTAGTTGTTAAATCTCCTAATTGGTGGCCATCTATTATATATGTATGTACAATTTATTAAGTTAATGCTAGTTGTTAAATCTCCTAATTGGCTGCCATATATTATATATGCACGTGTCTAAGGCGTCGCCTCGCCTTACGCTTTAGCGCTTAGGCGGTGAGGCGCCCCCCCAGCGCCTCGCCTCGCCTTACCGCCTTAAAAACATAGGCGATTAGTGTATTTCCATCCACTTAGACACACGTGGACTTGGCGGACACATCACGAGAGTCCCGCTGATTAGAGCGGGCCAAATTGGCTCTCCTTGGCTCCATGCAGTATTTTCTAGCCCTGCCTTGCCATGAAATGCCACGATTTTTTAGCACTTCTAAATGTATAGCCTGGAAAAAGGAGGCTAGAAGAATTCTAGCCTGTGATCCAAACGTCCCATGGTTTTAAAACCTTAACACTTTGATTTTAAAATAAACAAAGATGACTTAGAATAAAAGTACCGAACTCAATTCACGCTTCATCACTAAGACATTGAAATTAGATGATTTCATGGAGAAAAGAGGCCCACGTGAGCCCGCTTAGTAAGGTATTATCATCCCATCCCCAAATCCTAGAAACGACAGAAACACTTTACAGCAGCTGTGAGTTTATGCTTGTGCTTGAGCTGTAAAGTTCATGCCGTTGAGGTCGATGGTGAATTACGTTTGATGATTATTGGACACTTCATAGCCGCAACCACAAGCAGTGAAGCTGTGAAGCCTTCTTTTGGTGTAGACTAATAAGGTTGGGTATTAGCTTGTTGTGATCCTGCCTGGTGGGGTTAAGATGTCATGTTGCAGGTGTAAGTAAATTGTGTCCAGTTGTGAGCTGCTTGTAGAAGTAGCAAAGTTGAGTTTACTTCATTCCTGAGTCATGGCATCAGGTTGTCACTTCTTAATGGTGCACTAAGTGGTCAAAATCTTTGTCGTTTCTCAATCTTGTTTTTAGCATTTTGCGTGGCCTCTAGTGTCATTGAGTAATTTTAATAAACTGCATTTTTTCTTCATCTTCCTAGTTTTACTGAGCTTTTAGTCTGGAAGAATTAAGGCTACTTTGTTTACCTTGCACTTGCTAAAAGAAGATCGGGTGGATATAGTATGTACATACTGTGTCTTTTTTTATACACCTGTTTTGCCTTAACATTTGTGGAAGTTCTTGAAAAAAACATTTTGATTTTCTTTAATTTCCACATGATTTGTTGTTTATTTCTTTCAGAAACAAACAAGGGAGATTTGGCTGAAATAAGGAATGAAGATGCTCCAGTGTCCATTCCGCAAAAGCAGAAACCTTCTAAAGCAGAGAGGCGTGCTATTCAGGAGGCTCAGCGTGCTGCGAAAGCTGCTGCGAAGGAGGCAGGTAATACCTTATTTTCAGCCTTATATATAGTATTGTCATAATAAAACCTTCTCATCCACCCCGACTGTTTTTGGGCGTATTTTGGCTCGGGGACAGATGTGCTGCTTTGCAAAATGGAAATTTTAACTTCCAAATAGGTTTAGGCAATTAATTGTAAATAGAGCTCACTTTCTTATGGATTCACATTTATTTACAATGATCTGAAACATCTATATTGTAGCCACAACTTCCTAGCATGACGGTCACATTAATTTGGACTGTAGGTTTATCAGGAAAGTCTACAGGCGCTGCTTCTGGGGCTAATCCTGCAACATCCAAGCAAGCTAAGCCAGCTAAAATTTCTCAGAAGAAAGATGTGCCCCATGCTCCAAGTACAGTCGCTTCTGAGAAGAAGGTTACTGAACGCCAACCAGAGAGAGATAGAAAAAAAGATGTTCCTCATCCGAGAATGCAGTTTGATGACGTGCATCGGGTGGAGAAAGCAAAGAAACGTGCAATTGTCAACCAATCAGAGGCTCGAAACAGAGTTGAATTGTTTAGGCATCTGCCACAGTACGTCCATGGCACTCAACTTCCTGACCTCGAGTCAAAATTCTTTCAACTGGAACCAATTCATCCTTCTGTATACAAGGTAATTGCTATTCATCTACTCTACCCAAAATGTTATCTATGTGCGACATAAATACTTTTGTTATTCAGTCTCAAGTATGGTCATGTGACAATGATTTCTTGTTCATCACACATTAACTCTTCATGCATTTAGGCGGATTGCGGTATAGGAAACTAAGTATGCAACATTCCATTTATCAAGAATTAATAAATACTAGTGACATTTTCGTGACATAGATAAAAACAATAAGCTGCAGCTATCTTTGATTCCTCTGTCTCCATCGTGGTCTGAAACTACATGCTTCTGTCCTTGTGTTACCCTTAGTTTAATTTCAAGCACATAATGTTTTATGTATGGGAGAATGTGTGATGCTAGAGCGTTTATGAAACAATCATTTTCCTTTTCTGCCCCTTTTATTACAAATGTCAAGTATCATGCTCCTCTAGGAACAACTTGAGGGCTTTGGAGATATTTTTTGTAAACAACCATTTTGGCCAAGAACAAAACAACTCATGTTTACCTTTTGTGTATAATGCCTAATTATTATAAATTTGTTTGTGAGTTCACTGAAGCACTTTACAGTCACCAACTACAACATCAAATGGATAATATGATGTGAATGGTGTTATCTTAGAAGTGTCACATAGGCTATATATGCTGTGGTGGAGAAGAGAGAAATCAGAAGAAGAAAAAACTTGCCTTCTTTTAATTAAAAGATGATGTCCCATCAACAATATCTCTCAACACATGTGTTGTTAATAGGTTTGCTGATTTGGTAATCACTTACTGACTCAACAATATCTGCCTGGGCCAGTTCTTTTGCTGGCTTCTAGAATAAGCTGGAATAAGCTGCCCCCTACCCAGCTTATTCTAGAAGCCCAATCAAATCTAGTTTATTAGAAGCCTACTAATTAAGACTTGACTAGTAGGCTTCTAAAAATATATTTTTGGTTGGGTTCTAGAATAAGCTGGTTAGGGGGCAGCTTATTCTTCTAGCTCAAAAAAGCCAGCAAAAGAACTGGTAAGGTATGGGTTTGCTCGACTGAATGTTAATTTCAGCTAAGTTAAATGATCCGTTTCTTCTTCGCTATCTTTCAGGTCGGGCTCCAATATTTGTCTGGTGAGGTATCTGGTGGCAATGGTCGTTGCATAGCAATGCTTCTTGCGTTCAGGGAGGCAATAAAAGATTACTCCACACCGCCAAATAAAACTCTCAGCAGAGACCTTACTGCAAAAGTTGGTAGCTATGTGTCATTTTTTATCGAGTGCCGTCCACTCTCAATTAGCATGGGCAATGCTATCAGGTTCCTGAAAAACAGGATTGCCAAGCTACCAATTACATTGTCAGAGTCAGAAGCCAAGGCCAGTCTTCAGTCTGATATTGATCGTTTTATTAATGAGAAGATAGTTGTTGCAGATCAGGTTATTGTCAGTCATGCTATCACAAAAGTCAGAGACGATGATGTCTTGCTAACATATGGGTCATCATCAGTTGTTGAAATGTTTTTGGAGCATGCTCATGAACTTGGTAGGAAGTTCCGTGTTATAGTGGTGGATTCTCGTCCCAAGCTCGAGGGGCAAGGATTACTGCGTAGATTAGTGGCGAAGGGCATTAACTGCACATATACTCATATAAATGCAGTTTCATACATCATGCATGAAGTTACAAGAGTCTTCTTGGGTGCATCCTCAATATTATCAAATGGAACAGTTTATTCCCGAGTTGGCACAGCATCCGTGGCTATGGTGGCACATGCATTTGGAATTCCTGTTTTGGTTTGCTGCGAGGCATACAAATTTGATGAGAGGGTGCAAATTGATTCTATATGCGCTAATGAGCTTGGTACGCATATGTTCTTGTATGCATTGTAAGTATACATCCGGGTCATGCATAACAAGTTTCTTACACAATTTTTTGCTCAGGTGATCCAGATGTGATTTCGAAAATTCCTGGGAGGGCAGATTTGGGCGATCTTAAGAACTGGGCTGACAACGAGAATCTCCAACTGTTAAATCTCACGTATGTACCTGAATACCATCTATGGATAGTTTCTTAGATCCATTAATTTACTTTGCATGAAAATAATTTTGCACATCTGATAGGTATGATGCAACCCCTTCTGATTATGTGTCGATGATCATAACGGATTATGGAATGGTAAGATACTCTTAAGCTTCTGGTCGTAGTCCATGCCGTTGTATATCTACAAAAACTATTCATATATGGTATCTTTTCAATTTGTTGTCCTCACACAAACACAGTTATTGAATTTGGCTATTAGCAGAATGGCAAATGTTCATTCTATTACCAAATTTTACTAGCTCTAGGATACAGTTTATTTCGTTTTGATGCTTTTACTATGGATGCACTCCATTGTGCTGTTAAGTGATCATTATTATAAGCTGTCTAACAGCTGTCTGCTTAGGATTCTGTTAAGAAACAGAAACAGTATCAGTGTTGTAAACTCGATGTACTTGTGTTACAGATTTAATAGAACCAACTGGAACCTTTGCAGTTAACATTTGAGCTTTGACCCAAGTCAACTGAATTCCTTTTTATAACATCCAATTAATCTTACGAAAAGTTATTTAGGCATGCCACGGTTCAGCTCTGAACATCCACACCTGTTGTTTCATTTTATGGTTGGATTAAAAAATATACATTATTGGCATCTGTTTTTGGTAGTTTTTACTAGCAAACAAGCCCATGCGTTGCAGCGGGAGAAAAAAAATCACACACTTCTAGTGTGGTAAGCATGGCTTAAGACTTGCCTCTGTCCACTGTTTCAATACGGCGTCCCACCAGTTTATGTTTATCCTCTTTCCTGTCCTCGTCGGTGGTGTCCGCTTATCCTCCTTCCCGCGCTTGCCTATGGTGGCCATGATTGTTCACCTAATCACAACGCCCCGGACATGCTCAATCCCAAGGCGATGAGCTCGATCACCGCACGACACCTGTCATTGTGCTTCACTACTGAGTAAATGCCAGACTCTGAGATACTTTCACCGTGTTATTTCATAAACAAATTCAACGGTGTTTCTTGATTCTTTTATATAAAAAAAGTAGGACAAGGGTCCTTTTCCCCTGATCTCATTTTTCCTAGGGAACTTCCGAAATTTGGATCCTCCGTCTCAGTTGCACCACAGAACTACAAGGTTTGAGAAGAGTAATGTCCAAATCTCTCTCATCCTCCCATGTAATCGCGAAGCATTCTCAGCGTACAATGCCTTGCCACATCCTAATACGCTAGTGGGGGTCACACATGCACATGCATTCTCTTTCAGGGGGCTACAGATACCATCACCAGCCATACTCCAGGAGTCAACCAACCAGCAGTGATGCATCACAATATCCCACGAGCCAACAAGCCAGGCAGAGTCAACCTGCGTGCAGTGCATGTCTTTCATTTATTATTGGGCCTCAATCTTTCCTATTGGCAGGTGCAGTAATCGGGCACAATTCACGGCGTCAAATTCCTTCCTTCCCATAGGAGCATGGTCTGCACCTCGCCCTTGTGTGTTAATTCTTGAGGCGGTTCATTGATTCTCCAGACAACTCATGGCGTATATAAACTGATGAAATTTGTTATAAAGGAGCGAGGTGGGACTATTTAATTGTTAAACGAAACGTTTATAATAGCACAAGCATAAGCTAGGTCAGTTGGTTGTAGTTTTATTGAGGGGAGGGGAGGACATGAGTTCGATCTCCAACCAAAGCAATTATTTTTCTTTGATCCTTGGTAGCCCATGAGTAGGCCCAGTGACGTACCTAGCTAAAGGAGGCAACGGCCCAAAGTCATGCTTGCTAAACCATACAAACCGAAACCATACAAACTGTTTTTTGGCTTTTATTAGGACTATTGATTGACTGTCAATTGCTAAGACTGCGGGTTGATTTGTAGATTTTGTGGTGCTTGCTAAACCATACAAACTGTTTTTGGCTTTTATTAGGACTATGGATTGACTCTCAATTGCTAAGACTGCGTGTTGATTTGTAGATTTTTGTGGGGCTAAAACACAAAACAGCACAACGTACCAAGAATATCAATTCAATTCTCTTTATTAGTAGTAGTAGGTATAGATACTAATATTGTACTTACGTGAAACCAATTCTTGCAAATCACATTGATTTAGTTGCAGGTCTTTAATATGCTTCCAATATCTTGAACTAACTATTTTCTCTGCAGACATACATATGCATGCCTTATGCTTGTGTTTGTTTAGGTCTCCATGATATGTGTTAATGTGGTAACTATTGTCCATTTAATTGATGTGGTTGTCTCGTTGTTGCAGCTTCCACCTACAAGTGTGCCGGTCATCGTGAGAGAGTACCGCAAGGAGCAGCTGTGGGTATAGATCTACTTGCAGTATGATCGCAGTTTTGGCAACTGTTGCTGCCTAGGTGCAGCAGAGTGGACATATACAACTTGTATGTTTTTGAGATGTGGGCTGTTAAACCTGTTTGCCGACTTACCGTTTTGTCTACTCAAAATGGTCGTCTAGTTTTGTCACCTGTGATTTCATTGAAATGCATTTGACTTGAAGTTTCTTTTGAGCCCTGTGTTTACACAGAGCAGTTGCTTTACCCAACAAGGGGATGCCAACTTTCATGGTAGGAATACTTTGCCAACTCCATTCCCAGTGTCGTCGGGAGGCTGACCTTTGCAAAGCCAAGTATGTTTCCTGTGAAGGGAAATCCAAGCAAAGAGCTTGTGGTTTGGCTCTGCTGTAGCCTTCCAAATCTTTGTTTGCCTTGTTACCAAAGTAAAGAGCTCTCATTTTGTCTCAGCTAGAACCCATGATTTGGTTCAGCCTTGGCCTTCCAAAATATTTGTGATTTCAGTCTCATGTGTTCCTCGTCGGGAAGGAATCACCTAGCAAAGAGATGTTGTCTCAACTAATGCCTTCCAAATCTGTTAAGGTTGAACCCAAGAAATCAACCTGTAGATATCAGATCAGCTGGAAAAATTTCTTGTTGCAAAAAGAGTAGATACAACTTGTGACCAACTACCGAGTGTTTGAGGTTTTTTTTTTTTTGGACAGCAAGAGGGTCTGAGACTCGTTCACGATGGGAAGTGCTTGTTTACTCTCGTGAGTAATAAAATTCTCATCCCCTTCCCCCCTTTATATAGCTAATTTTAATACTTTCAAGCTTTTTACCTAATTGGAGTTACCCACACAAAATTGCATCAAGAATTGTCCACCTTCCCAACACTAATCTAATGTGTACTCTCTTTTTGTTTGCAAATAAATCTAATGTGTACTCTACATTTATCTTCTTTCATAAGAATTGAAAACAAATGTAATACACGAATTGTCCATTAGGAGTCTCTAATTCGCAGGTAAAATCCATGATTCTTACACGAACTGAACTATTTGTGTGTGAACATTTATAAATTTATGTGAATCATAGCAGGTTCAGATCCAAAGCGAAAGTGAGCATCGATAGGCCCGTGATCTAGTAGACCCTCCCAAAGAAGGAAAGAGGTCCAAAATATCACTTGTTTTTGTTCTCCACACCTCCTCCCGGCGATCATGGGTTCCATTCCCCTCCTCCGGCAGTGCTAGGGTGGGAAAAACCCGGATCTCTGTTTTGACGTGGGTGTAGTTAGGTTTCTGGTCGGTGGCAATGTGGAGGCGGAGATGATGTCGGGGAAAATAAGTGTGCCACCTTGCTATCCACTCCGCGACGGCGTCTTCTGGGGCTTCATCGCCAATCTAGCAGCGATGTGGAGGCGGAGATGTTGTTAGGGAGAATAAGTGTGCCGCTTCGCCATCCCCTCGGCGGCAGCGTCTTCTAGGGTTTCGTCTGCTCGCGGGTCCACATATCTTGTGAGTCTTTCATTCCTTCACCTGGTCGACGATGCGACAACGACGACCATGCTATGTGGGGATTTTGTCCTTTGGTGAGTCGTCAATGCATTGACGCTTCCTCTAGCCGAGATGTGGATGTGGTAAGATGAGGTGTTGGACGGGGTCATATGATGCCCTGTGGTTTGGTTGCAACAATGTTTCTGATGACATTGGCTAGCAGTCGACCTTAGCTTTGCCATTCAATCCAGGACGGTTTTTCTGGACGAGCAGGGTGACTTCCTGACTGTGAGAGGCCGGTTTGGAAATAGGTCGAGGAGCGGCAACGGCGGTGCGCCACCGGCACATCTTGGACGTGGAGGTCGTGATGCTCCCAAAGGACGGGCTTGCAGTTTCTTATTCTGTTTGGGCTGCCTTGTAATGCTGAGGTTCTTACTAAAAGACATATTTACCTTTGCAAGAAAAAAACCTGCAATTTCAAGTTAAGAATCTCCATGTAGGTAGATTATTATTAGGGCAATGCTACGCGTCCCTCGGGTGATAAACCGATAAGATCAGTCCCCTCGGCAACCGTCAGATGCCGTCCGAAACAGCCGTCCGATCTACCGTCACAGCCAATTGGGCGCCTCGGCAACAACTAGCTTGTTGTACTCATGGCTTTGCAACAAGGACCTTGTTGCAAAGGTCCACTGAGACAGTACCACTGCCCCGTCATGGCCTGAGTGCCTCGGCTATGGAGCGTCGCCGCTCGCCAGAGTCGTCGCGCCTCCTCTGAACCAGCACCCCGAGCAGCTGCCTCTACTCCAGCACGACAACGATGAACTCTCACGCCAGGCACTCGTCTAGCGATTTCTGCAACCAAAGCTATGTTTCTGAAACATGCGTCATGTTGCAATGCTTGCCCTCGTACGCTCTAACGCAGGGCGCTCATTCTGGGCTCTCTACAACCGAGGCTATGTTTATGAAACAATACCCTTGTTATAGGAGAGAAAATATTTATGGTCAAACCATTTTTCTTTTTTCTGAAACAAGATGTTTGTTGCAGAAACTTTCTGAAACTAGACCTTGTTACCGAAAGAAAAACTTCACCACCAAACACTTTTTTTCTTTCTAAAACAAGATCTCACTTGCAGAAAGCTTCTGAAACAAGACGCTTGTTGCAAAAAAAAAAACCTAGCCGCACGTGACTTATTGCCAGTGCGAGTGCCTAATCAAAATCAATCCGACGGCTACACAGGAGACGGATGTTGTGTGTGCATCAACCGGATGAAGGTTAGCGTTTTCCTTAAAGCATCTCCAGCCGTTGCGCCCCAAAGACGCGTCGAAAACCGCCGCTTGGGGGCGAGCTGGCGCTATTTTAGGCTTGGGTGCCAGTGTGTTCCCAGCCGCCCCCCCAGGTCGCCCCCAGGCGCCGATATCGGCCCAGTATCGGCGCTTTCAGCCCATTTTCGGCGCTGGATTGGCCCAATTTCCGGCGCTCATTCAAATAAGATCATCAATAAAATCATCACAAATAATAAAAACACTCATATTTCATTGCACGTCCGGCTAGGCGTTGCCCTTGAGCCTTCATAGGTGCTCCACTAGATCCTGCCGCAGCTGATGATGCACCTGTGGGTCTCGGATCTCCTGGCGCATGTTGAGGAAGGCCGTCCATGTTGCAGGGAGCTGGTGATCCACTTGGGCAAGAGGACCCTACCTGTAATATGGTTCAGTGTCAAACATTGGCTCTTTCTGCTCGCTCTCAATGATCATGTTGTGCAAAATGACACAACAAGTCATGATCTCCCACATTTGATCTTTCGACCAAGTCTTAGCGGGGTACCGGATAGCAGCAAATCGAGATTGGAGCACGCCAAATGCTCGCTCGACATCCTTCCTGCAAGCCTCCTGAACCTTCAAAAAGTGGGGGTTCTTGCCTCCTGACACAGGGCTTGAGATAGTCTTCACAAATGTTGACCATCTCGGATAGATGCCATCCGCTAGGTAGTACCCCTTGTTGTATTGGTGCCCATTGATCTCGAAGTTCACCGAAGGAGAATGGCCTCAACGAGCTTGGCAAAAACAGGAGAGCACTGCAGCACTCTGATGTCATTGTGAGTTCCTGGCATACCAAAGAAAGCGTGCCAAATCCAGAGGTCCTGTGTGGCCACTGCCTCAAATATCACACTGCAAGCTCCTTCGGTACCTTTGTACATCCCCTGCCAAGCAAACGGGCAGTTCTTCCATGCCCAATGCATGCAGTCGATGCTTCCAAGCATACCAGGAAATCCTCTTGCTTCATTCTGTGCCAGGATCTGAGCAGTGTCTTCAGCATTGGGTGATCGCAAGTACCTCGGTCCAAACACTGCCACCACAGCCCTGCAGAAACTTGTAGGTGCACTCAATGATCTAGGACTCGGCCATGCGCCCATAGTCGTCGAGTGAATCACCTGGAGCCCCGTATGCAAGCATTCTCATAGCTGTCGTGCACTTCTGGATTGAGGTGAATCCAAGTGTGCCGGTGCAATCCTTCTTGCACCTGAAGTAGTTGTCGTACTCCCTGAGTTCATTGACTATCCTGAGGAAAAGCTTTCGGCCCATCCGATAACGGCGCCGGAAAACTTTGTCGCCGTGCAGTGGAGCGTCGGCGAAGTAGTCGGAGTAGAGCATGCAATAGCCTTCGAGCCGATGACGGTTCTTTGCTTTCCGTCGCCCCGGCGCCGAGCCGCCTCGCCTCGGCTTTGCATCGCCGGCAAGCAAGCCGGCCAGGGCGGCGAGGACCATGAGGTGTTCTTCGTCCTGGGCAGCGGCGGCGGCTTCCTCCTCGAGCAACGCCGCGAGCACCTCCTCGTCGTCAGAGTCCATCGCGGCCGGGGCAGGCAAAGCACCGAACACGTAGCGGACGTCGTGCGCAGACTCGTCGGCGGGCGCCGGAGCGGCGAGGGAAACTCGGGGAAAGTGGGGGGAGAGGGCATCGGGGGGATCTTTCTTTGTTTCACGGCGAGGAATGGCGAGATAGCGGCGGCGGCGGTGGAGAGGTGGCTGGCGACGCCGGGATCGGCAAGGTGTCGGGGAAGGAGAGGGGAAAACGGGGCGAATCAGTGTGACTTTTCGTCTGACAGTGGGGACCCGGACGATTTTCCCTTCCGCCGGTGCCCCCAAGCGCCCCCAATGCGCTGGGTTCGGCCTGAGCGCGCCGGGTTAGGAAATGGGTTGATCCGGCGGATTTCGGCGTCTTGGGGGCGTAACTGGGCCGTTTTTTCGGTGCCGATATTAAAAAAAAAGCGGTCTAGAGGGCGCGGCTGGAGATGCTCTTATTATTACGCAGAAGACGCTAAATAATTCCAAGCATTGGACTCTCTTTCAAAGAGTCAGAAACGAAATCAAGCGGCTGAGATCAAATCCGTCCATCCTCCAGCCATCTCCATCGGCCCATAGGGCCTAGACCCCATCATCAACCTCTCTCGGTGTCTCCTCTCCCTGCCTCCCTAGTCCACCCCGCACCTCGTTCACTCCGCCGCCGTCTCCCTCCATTCCTCCGCCACCGCCAGCCCACCTGCATTCCACCAATACCCACCCCCGCCCTCTATAAATAAACACGCGCACGCATACACGCCACTATCACCGCCGCCGCCTCCCCAGCCCCCAGATCTCGACCCGACCTCCCATCTGCAATGGCGGCCGCATCGTCGCTCCACGTCGCCGCCCCGGCCGCCACCCCGCGGGTGGGATCTGCCGGCCCCAAATCCGCGTCAGGTAGTCACCGTCGCCCCGCGCGTGGCTCTTCGCCCGTGGCTCGCCGGATCTTCGCTGATTTTGCGTGTGTTTTTCTCTGCTGTAGCGGCGAGGAGCGTGCGCGTGGCCAGATCGGGCGCGGCGGCGCGTCATGGAGGCAGGCTGGTGGCGTGTGCCGCCGTTGCAGTTGCGTGCTCTGTTCTGCTCTGAGAATCTTTTCCTTCTTCTCTGGTGCACTGGACTGTTCGCTTAATCTTGTTTGTGATTTCGTGTGCAGACCAAGGCTGATGCGCCGGCGAGCGAGGCGGCATCCAAGTCTGAAGGGTAAGACTGTAACATCACACTTCCTCGCCTGCCTGATATATGCACAACTGTGTTCTGAGTGCTCATGATGAATCAGGATCCATGCAAAACTACCTTGGGGAAAACGGATTCGTGCAAAACCAACGATTCAATTGATTGTTCATCTCTCAGGAGCTAACAGTTCGAGTATTGAACTCAATTTAGCTTAGATTTGATTGGATTCGCTGTCTTAGGCTGTATTTGGCTACACTCCAGTTCAGAGTTCCAAGTTTGTTACGACTTGTAGTTTTTAGTGTCATGTGTCACTATAGTTGTCTGCTAAGTTGCAAACTTCCCTCGGTTGCCGAAGTGGTGGGCTGTTTAAACTTTTAATATGACCCCTGTCAAAAACACATGGGGTTTTGGAAAGCGTGTGGTGAAGCTTCTCTACCTTTGACTAGGATCGTATCAGAAATAATTTTCTTTATAAAATCAGGAGAAAAGGGTGTCATAAGGTTCTTAATAATATTTCATAAACAGAGGAAGGACGTAGTCAAAGTTGAAAGTTCGTATACAGTAAGGACCAAAGTTATACCGTTTTAGGACAGAAAGCCAGTTCTGTTTGTGCTTGAGGGCTTGAGTGGATATGGCTTGAAGCCACATGATTCCGCAGTCAGTTAAGTTTCTTTTTACTGATGGAAAAGATCGTAGGACCAACTGCCTAATACAGTAGATGATATGCACCTGTTCTTCTGGTGGACAGCATACTTTAATAACCCTAATAGCAAACCAATAAGTAGTTGGCAAGTGGCTAGGAACACAGATTGCAGTATATCTAGGGAGTAAGCAAGCTGCTTCAGTGAATTGCAAGCTGAGATTTGGGACTACTTAATATTGTTTTGGTTATTTTGACAAAGACAATGCGCGATGACTTGTTGCTTCTTTGCCTACTTAGTAAAAAAAATTGAAGCTGTATTTACTCTATTTCCATATTTCAGTAAAAACTGACATCATTGTGATTTGTTAAGCGCTTAACCTTTGCTTAGTAGATTTTTAAATCCTGGGTTTGGCACAATATTTTACTATTTGTTGATAGGCAGAGTATTAAGTCAACACAAACCCGTAGCTTGGGAATATCATGCAAACTCTCGTATGAACTTCAGTTGGTGGGATCTGTCATATGTACATCCACCCAAGTAAACTGGATTTATTTTCCAAAATTCAGTAGAATGCTTACTACCGGAAGGGAATATGATGCCTCTTTGACCTACCTGAGTTACCCCTGTGTAAGATATAGATGGGTTGGGTGGAACCAGCTGACTATTGGCCACATTTACTGGCTTTGGCCTTTCTACTCTCCCCTCTGTAGGAAGCTTTAAACTGGGTTTGGTCTTTAAAATGTAACTGTGCTACTCTCTCCATTCTTCTATTTTATATTACCCAATAAACGAAGATTTTACTGCATTTGATCTTTCATGAATATGACTTCTTGTATGCTCAAGTGCAAGTCCCTGATTATGTAATAACTTCTATGTAGTCATGAGGTCTTGCTGTTCGAGGCTCTTCGCGAGGGTTTGATGGAAGAGATGCAAGCGGATCCAACAGTGTGTGTCTTTGGTGAAGATGTTGGTCACTATGGTGGTTCTTACAAGGTGACCAAGGGTTTGGCTGACATGTTTGGAGACCTTCGGGTTCTTGATACACCGATTGCGGAGAACTCATTCACCGGCATGGGAGTTGGAGCAGGCATGAAGGGGCTGAGGCCTGTTGTTGAAGGCATGAACATGGGCTTCCTTCTCCTTGCTTACAACCAAATCTCAAACAACTGCGGCATGCTTCATTACACCTCTGGTGGCCAGTTCAAGATACCACTTGTGATCAGAGGTCCTGGTGGTGTTGGTCGCCAGCTTGGTGCAGAGCATTCACAGCGTCTTGAGTCATACTTCCAGTCGATCCCTGGTCTCCAGATGGTTGCTTGCTCCACTCCTTACAATGCCAAGGGTTTAATGAAGGCTGCCATAAGGAGCGAGAACCCTGTCGTGCTATTTGAGCACGTCCTTCTGTACAACCTGAAGGAGAAAATTCCGGATGAGGAGTACACTCTATGCCTGGAGGAGGCTGAGATGGTACGGCCTGGTGAGCATGTGACTATCCTCACATACTCGCGTATGAGGTACCACGTGATGCAGGCTGCAAAGACGCTGGTGAACAAAGGGTACGATCCTGAGGTGATTGACATAAGGTCGTTGAAGCCATTCGATCTGCACACAATAGGCAACTCCATCAAGAAGACCCACCGCGTGCTGATTGTGGAGGAGTGCATGCGCACTGGCGGGATCGGCGCCAGTCTGAGATCGGCCATCATCGACAACTTCTGGGACTACCTTGACGCCCCCATCATGTGCCTGTCGTCTCAGGACGTGCCAACACCCTACGCCGCAACTTTGGAGGATGCGACCGTCGTGCAGCCTGCCCAGATTGTTGCCGCCGTCGAGCAAATATGCCAATAGGGCATCATCTGTTTCAGCATCGTTGATTTGTATCTGCCCTGGCTTGGAAGAACCTTTAATTTGTCATTTTTGCCTTGTAGCGAGGTGTTCATTGTGGTATAGGCTTGTATCCATTTTTTATTCCAGCTACATAACTGTACTGTATTATGCTGAATGCTACTAGGGTCTGGACTCGGGTTTATTGGAAGAAATCTTTGATTATCCTGGGCAAGGTATAGCCATTTGTTTGATTATCTTTGTTTTGCCTTCTAAAGAAAGATTGTCTCGGGCCACATGGTTGAGGTCTCAAGAAAGCTTAGATCATGACATCCAGAACATGTCAGCAGCCATGGCCTCACCACCAATTGCAACATTGAAAAGAAGATCACAACACCCCTTCTCCAGGGGACGAGTCGCTTGCTTGATCAGCCAAGCAACTTAAGGTTTAATAAACCATACTTACAGAGATTGTCCAGGAGTCCAGGCTAAGCTACACTAGCTAGATGATCGCATCAGTCTAAGCTACACTAGCTAGATGATCGCGGCTTACATTCTCACAGAACCACACATGACATCACAGCTGGAACAATACCATCAGCAACAGCAGGAGGTGACACAGCCAGCCCAACCTCCCTTCAAACCCATAGCGCCGGCGACCGTCGCTCGCCCTTTCCCTCACCGCCACGCCGCCCGGCTGGTATGCCACGCCGGGGTTCCACCCGGTGGGTATGGCGTTGCCGGCGACGAGCATCTTGCCGGACCTGAAAGTCAGCCGGATGGAGAAGGGCCCCTGGAGGGTGGAGCCGGAAAGCTTCCACACCGCGCCCCAGGACTGCTGCATCGGGATCCACACTCCGGTTGCCCCGGCACCGCTCTGCATGATGTCGACGGCGTAGAGGTCGCTGTCGCCGTCCTCGTACTCGACCAGGATGGCGAGGTAGTTCGGGTTCGAGCCGCTGTCCACTTTGAAGGTCAGGCCTACTCCAGTCCAGTCACAGGTCACGCTGCACAGACACAAATGCTAACACGACGGATTAATGGCGGCCATAGAAGAGCCATTGCAAGAGGCCATGAAGAGTAACCATGACCTATATGTGTTCCATCGACTTGTGCGTACCGGGTGTACTGGATTTGGATGAGGCCAGCGCCGCGGAGCTGGTCAGCTTGGCCAGGTTTCGCCATGGCGCCGAATGCTGTCCCGCTCATGTCGAAGTGCGCTGCCTCATTCTGGCACTGTCCATCGACTAACCCGCTCAGGCATGGGCCGCCACCAGGGCCCTGGTCTGTGATGACGACGGTCACCGGAATACCAGAGCAAGCTTGATTGCCACCGCAGACCACCTGATGAAATCAAGGTTACTGAATGTCAAATGACAGACAAGTTGCAGTCATGCTCATGGCCTCAGCTGCATACGTAGAGCTACAGACGCACCCGGTAGCACGCGCCACAGCCATCGCCAGAGTCGTATATGACAGGGCCGCCAGCGGCAATCATGGATGAGAACGGCGGCTGGTCGACAGCATACTGGTACCCGCAAGCGCCACCTACAACAGCACATGTGATTCAGGCATGCAGGCATCAGACGTTAACGTCAAGTTCAAACGCTAGTTTGGGCAGGGCTAGTGCCATTCAATCATATATCTATTACCTTCACTTCCCGCGCCATTGGCGTCACCATACCAAGTAGCGATGCCATCGGACCAGCCGGAGAGCTCATGGTGGATCTCAATGGATGCACAAGGGTGGAAGAGTGAAGCAATAACAACTCTGGTGGCAATGAAGGACAGGAGCTGAAGCTTGGAAGCCATTCGCAGCACTCTGTCACAATTAGCTATCGCTGGTAAGGTTTGAGAAAGTGTTGGCTTGCAAGGAGGGAAGACAAATAGAGGAATAGTGTTAGTCTTGCAATGTGCACATTCAATAGACAATTTGTTTGATAAAGGACAGGCCATAGTACACAGGTTTTCTTTGGAGAGAGGACACACTGAAGCAAGAGTAGCAGGATTTTGCAGTGCAATCTTGTCATTTTCTTGTACTCCCTCCGCTCCGATCCATATCAATTGTCGCTGATTTAGTACAAAGTTGTACTAAATCAGCGACAATGAATATGGATCAGAGGGAGTAACAAAAATGGCATCAATCACTAATTCGCTACCACACAGGGAACTGATGATCAGTTGACAAGTGACTCAGAGAGAGGAGAATAAATTTTGGAGAGATCCTCTCCTTGCCTTGGCGCAGTGGTAAAGCTGCTGCCTTGTGACCAAGAGGTCACGGGTTCAAGTCCTGGAAACAGCCTCTTACAAAAATGTAGGGAAAGGCTGCGTACTATAGACCCAAAGTGGTCGGACCCTTCCCCGAACCCTGCGCAAGCAGGAGCTACATGCACCGGGCTGCCCTTTTTTTTTTTTAGAGATCCTCTCCTTGGGACAGATGCAGACATTCCGACAAAAAATGGATGTGTGCATCGCAATGATGCAGAGGCCGGGGCTTTCACCCTCCTTTTAGAAGAAAAAAAACTGAAAAAATTGGCATGAGGCGAAAATTCTATAATTGTCAAATCAATGTACAAATGCTCCTGAATTTTCTTAGACTAATATTCCAGGATATCTTATGAGTATGATACTGAGATATATGGAAAGGCATCATGAACTCATTTGATCCTGTCTAACAATCCCAAAGATCTTAATATGAATATCTGATACACTTAAAATGAAACGAGAGCAGATTTTAATGTGATAGGTAAAGACTACAAGCGATTGTTATTTAAGCACATCATGCTAGTTACAAGCATTATCACCATACATCTATTATAGTTGGTTAAGAGCTCAGTGTTATCACTGCATCTAGGATAGCCCTTATGTCTAAACGGTTCTGGGGTGTAACATGTAGTGCTAGCAGGGGTACATATAACAAAAATGGTCTTAGACATTGTGAGTGTCATGTTTTTTTCTTAATAATGGAAGTTTTATCACCCCGGCCTCTGCATCCTAAGATGCATATCGCTGTTTATAAGCATTTGACACCTCGAATAATAATAAGGGTGAGTTACAGATTTGAAGAAAAATGCAAAATCTGAATAATGAAAGAATGTTGGGGCTCGTAGAAAACCATTGCCTGATCACCGGTTTCTAGTATGTAAACAGAATTATTCCACAGCTTGTGCTACCATACTCTTTTGGAGAGAAAAATATGAACTACTTTACTTCAAGATTAGTAAACTTTTCTAGAAGAAGAGCACCACAGCAAATCCTGAATCCCACTAATCTGACATACAAAATGATTAAAGATGTCACTACGCACATTTCATTTTGTATTTCAAGATTACTTATCATCATTGCTACATAGGGAGTAGAACATTGTGCAGTGTAAGTAGGTACCTACAGATCACGCAGCCAACACACAAATTAGAAGTCTCAGTATTGGCTGATGACAGTTCTACTTCCTACATATACTCCCATATTTGCTCCTGGACGCATCGCGAGCCAATGAAGGGAAGCGTCTTCGAACACGGGGAGAGTTCGCAAACAAGCGAGCCTCGAGCCCCTAAGCTTGTTCCAATTCAAAGCAATCAGCAGAATCGAGCAATTTCCTACCTCTGGTATTGCTTGCAATCTGCTCATATCTGGGGCAAATGTGTACCAAGGGACAGAAACGCGCAGCCTCCTAAACAAATTCAAACTGAAGTGCACCATACATATATATACACGCACTAGAAAAGCGCCAACACGAATCAATCCTAGGTCGATTTGACCCGCTGCCTGGAAACGATAACCAACCAAATTTGCACGAACCCTGAAGGCCTGAAGAAGCGCCATGCCAACAAGCAGGCGCAGTCACCAGTCGCGTCAGAACGGCACAGTGCGTAAGAAGTATAGCGAGGAGTCTTACCCGTCGAGCCCGGCGACCACCGTGCTCCTCGAGTCCGGCCACCTTCCCCCCGCACGCACGGGGAAGACGAGCAGCAAATGCGGCGGCGCAGATTCGGAAGAGGAGCCAAGCGAAGGCGGGTCGAGGCGTCCGGCCAGTTGCTGCTGTATTTGCAAGGAGAAGGCGGGGTTTGTTGAAATGTGGGCGGCGGCGGCGGTGGAGGAAGGGAGGTGGCGGCGGGGGAAGAGAGATGGTGGGGGAGTGGAGTGTCTCACGGCATCTCCAGCCGTTGGCCCCCAGGGGGCGTCTAAAAGCGCCGCCTGGGGTGAGCCGGCGTAAAAAATGGCTCTGGGGCGAGTCGGTCCCCAGCCGTCGGCCCCAGGGCCGTCCCCAGGCGCGTATTAAAAAATAAAAAAAAAACGTTCGGCGACGTTACGATAAAAACTAATTAAATTTCGGCCAAACATGGCAAATTTCGGCGAAATTCGTCCAAACATTACATTAACCTAATCTGAAAAAAAGAAAGGGGGAAGTCGTCGCCGCCGTCGCCGCCATCGTCGTCGGCGGCCTTCTCCTCCTTGACGCGGGCGCCCCTGCTGGACCCCTGCCCGGCGTCGCCATGGCGAACAGGCGGCGGCGCGTCGTCGTCGTCGCTGCTGTCGCATAAGACGACGACCCCGCCTTCCTCGCGGCCGCGTCGGCGCTCCTCGAAGCGGCGTAGGGCGGCGCGCTGGCGCTCCTTCTCCTTCTCGCGGCGCGCCTTCTCCATCGCAATGGAGTCCTGACGCGCCCATTCGAGGACGGCGTCGCCGTCGTCGGCGAACTCGGCCTTCACCGGCGCCAGCCCCGGCTCCGTCTTCACCGGCGCCAGACCCGGCTCCGTCTTCACCGGCGCCAGCCCCGGCTCCGTCTTCGGCTTGACGAAGCGCGGAGGAGCCGACGAGGGGGCGCGCCGGCCGCCCTCGTTGATGACGATGCCGGCGCTGCGAGTGCGCCGGCCGAGCGGCGTCTCCTCCGCGGGCTCGGCCTTGACGCCGAGCAGCGCCGGAGAGCCGGAGGAGTGTGAAGAAGAACGGGATGATGAGGAGGAAGAAGAGGATGCGCCGAACCTTCTTGGAGCCCATGGCCCGGCGCGTCGGTGCTGCGCCGGGGCGGCCACCCTCGCCGGGGGTACGCCAACGGCGGGTCGTTGCCGCCCTCGAGGTACGTGAGCACGCCCTCGAGTGTGCGGCCGGGGACGCCCCACCAGAGGTAGCGTCCCTCGCTGTTCTGCCGGCTGCCGACCACCGGCGCGCCGTTGGTGGACGCCAAGCGCTGCTGTTGGCGGCGCTCGAAATACGCCGCCCAGGCCGCGTGGTTGTCGGCGGCGTACTGGGGGAGGGAGAGCTCGGCGTCGGTGAGGGACGCGCGCACGATGTCGACCTCCTCGGCGAAGTACCTCGGGTCCGCCGCGGCGTCGGGCAACGGGGGAATGGGTACTCCCCCGGCGCTGAGCCTCCACCCCGTCGGCCCGGCCCGCATGTCCGGCGGCGCCGGGATGTTCGCCTGGAACAGGAGCCACGACTCCTGTTTGCGCAGCGAACGGCGGCCGAAGCCGTTGGCCGCCGCCGTATCTCCGGGGAAGCGCTCTGCCATGGCGAAGGCGGGGCTGGGCGGGCTCGGAAGAGGTAGAGGGAGGGGCTGGGCGGCGGCGCTCGGGAGGAGGAGAGGAAGGGCTGGACGGCGGCGAGGGGCGGGGCTGGTGTGGGCGCAGGTGAGCGGAGGCCGCCGGCTTTTATAGCCGGGCCGCGCCCGTGTGTACGCGTGCGAGGGAGTGGAGGCGTCGGCGCGCCGTCCCGTGAACGCGCCGCCCGTGAGGAATCAATGGCAAGGCTGACCGGCGGCAGCCTTGCCATTGATTCCCCGCGGGAACCGAGGCCGTTGGGGGAAGACGAGGCGCCGAGTCGCTGACGCGGCTGGCCCGCGTCTTTTTCGCGCCAAAACAGCTCGCCCCGGCGCCCCCGGGCGCCCCCCAGCGCGCCGGGTTCGGCCTGGGTCCGCCGGCGCTGTTTTCGGCCCAAGCAGGCGAAAATCGGGCTCCTGGGGACGCGACTGGGCCGTTTTTTCGGCGCCGGCGCGAAAAAATCGCCTGGGGCGCGGCTGAAGATGCCCTCACACCTCACGGTCGAAAGGAGCGAGATGGAGAGAGGGGAAAGTTAGAGAAGCTACAGTACCCTAACTTCCCTTCTTTCTATCCACATGATTAAGGTTAAATGATTTAAATTAATTTCTAAATTAATAATCTACTGCGTATATTTATAGTAATTACATACAAACAAATTGATGGTGAAATAAAATTATTTTAAAATATTTATATCTACAGTAAATATCAACACTAAACAACCTTCTAGCTATCTACTAACTGTTCTTAACTTTCTTTCTTCATTTTACACTAGGCTATCACTGTAGCACGGTGACTTTCCTTTAGAGGATCCGGTTCCGGCGAGTGGGTGACATGCCTGTTTTGGTTGCACGCCCGGCCGGCCGGGGCACTGTCCATCGCGTCTCCCTGGCCCACGACAAGCTGGTAAGCTTTGTCATTTTCAAATAATGACATTTCACAACCTCGAAAACCCCACTATATATGTACTGTATAATCAAACAAATCCTGCACTATGGTCAGTCCAAATTAGAAGGTTTCTTTTTTAAAAAAAAAGAAAAATGACCTATATGGGAGGAACTGAAAGGATGCAGGGGAATTTATTGGGGAAAAAATAAATATGGTGAGGGGAGAGGGTCCGATAAGATATTGGAGAAAGGTTGTTAACAACATCACCAACCGCAGTCAAACTGGACAAAATTTATATAAAACGGACGCCTTTCATAGAAATTGGAGCACACTCATTACATTCTTTTTAAATATTTTTCATTAAAAAAGGCGATTGGACCTAAACTTAGCCCACGGCGATGTCCGTCCTCCACATCCTTGTTCCCTTTCGGCGTTTGCCGGGTCCATCTTGCCGTTTCCATGAGCGGCGGAAATGAGACACGTCAAGTGAAGGTGCGGTCGCTGGCAAGGAAGAGTGGGACATGGGAGACGAACCGATCCACTTGGGACTCGAGGCCCCGCCGCCTCCCATGCACTACTCCTCATCGGAGTCTGTGACCTGTCTGTCGCCGGTGGACGTAAGGTCAATGATGGACGTGGACGAGATAGCACGCTCCTCATGCTACCGGCGCGCTCGAAAGTTTGTTGGCGGCGCGTAGGACGCGTAGCTGCCAGCGTTCTCGTCCATGATCGCCTGCGCCACCTCCTCATCAGACTGCACCGTGCCCGCATCTGATTGCGCCGGGACAACGTTGCAAGCGACGGCCTGAGCGCGCGCGACCTTGTAGAAAGACCGCTGCTCGGCGACGAAGTTGGGGTTAGCCGCGACCATGGCCGCCACGGCTTCCTCGCTCGCGCCATCGCTGTAGAACTGCCTCTCGCCAACTGGTGCTGCTCGAGAAGGAAGAGGTTGTACCGCTACTCCTCCCACGCCTGTCGTAAAACTGGCATTGGCACTTGCATCGACTGCTCCTTCGCCATGGCGGATTGAAGTGCGTCTCCGCCTGCTCCATGGTGAAGCCAGCATGGACAGGCACAAGCGCTGTGTGACGCCCGAATATTTAAGCTACAGTGAACCTCTGCTAATGATGCCACATCACCCCGATTACTGTTACTAATCTCACGTTAGTTTGAAACCGGTTCGGATTCAAATTAAAAAAATCAAGCAAACAACAAATGTTTTCAAATATTAAAATTAAAATGTTTGGAATGAGCCAAATAATGCATATGTAATTATGGTGGAGAAACCAACCTCTTTGGAAGTGTATGATTGTCCCAAAGTAAATAAAACAGTAGCAAAACAATTAGTTAAGTGCCTTTTATGATTAATAAAATATTAAACTATTTTATCTAGTTGCCCAAGTTTTTGTGGCATTAGAATATGTAGTAACACTATTTTAGGAACTAATTATATATTTTACTAAAACTAAAGTATGTTGGAAATAATAGAAAATAGTAAAGAAAAAATAAGTAAAAAGAAAAGAACAAAACAAAAATAAAAAAAATAAAAAAAATAAAATAAAAGGACCCCCTGGCCAACTGGGCCAGACGGCTCAGCTGGCCGGCCCACCAACCGGTCCAAACCCCCTCCATATCCCCATCACGGGGAAACCCTAACCCCCCGACCGCACACTCCCCCCACTCCCCACGTCTCCCCTCTCCTCCTCCTGATCCGATCTGGATCGGGGACGAACCCGCTCCTCCCTCTCATGACGCCAGCGCCCTGACCCCGTCGCCGGACTCTCCCATCGCCTCGATGCCCGCGTCGTCCCCCTCCACTGCGCCCCGTTGTCGGTGTCAAAACCGGCTGATCTCAGGTAGGGGGTCTCGAACTGTGCGTCTAAGGTCGATCGTAGCAGGAGACAGGGGACACGATGTTTACCCAGGTTCGGGCCCTCTCTATGGAGGTAATACCCTACTTCCTGCTTGATTGATCTTGATGAATATGAGTATTACAAGAGTTGATCTACCACTAGATCGAGATGGCTAAACCCTAAAGGCCTAGCCTGTATGACTATGGTAATGATTGTCTCCCCTCCGGACTAAGTCCTTCGGTTTATATAGACACCGGGAGGATCTAGGGTTACACAAGGTCGGTTACAAAGAAAGGAATCTACTTATTTGGTCGCCAAGCTTGCCTTCCACGCCAAGGAGAGTCCCATCCGGACACGGGTGCAGTCTTCGGTCTTCGTATCTTCACAGCCCATCAGTTCGGCCCATGGCTAACAGGCCGGACGCCTGAGGACCCCTTAGTCTAGGACTCCCTCAGTAGCCCCCAAATCAGTCTTCAATGACGAAGTATTCGGCGCATAGATTGTCTTCGGCATTGCAAGGCGGGTTCCTCCACCGATGACTTCCAAGTAGTGTGTTCGACCTTTCATTTAATGTTGTACCCCTCGGCTTCTGTACATTAACAACTTTGGTTTCCACGTGTCGAGCGAATGCGAGAGGTCAGGGCATTTTTGCACTTAAAACCCCAGCCACGCGAGGGACAACGTCTATTTAACAAGATTGGATCCCAGATCCATTCAACATCTCGCGGAGAAAATCCTCAAAGGTTGCCAGGAAGGAACACTCCAACATGTCTAGCGTCCCCAGCCCCTCCTCCCGTCCCTGCGGCCCAGAAAGAGGCGAATGGGAGAAGTGCTTTGTATCCCACCGTCAGATGGTGGAGCTGCAAACGCAGGGGTTTCTCCCCCCTGTGGATCTAGTTCCTGTTCGAGCAGGGTTGGCCTCCTTCAACGGCAAAACCCAGGCGGAGGATTTCCCCAATCCATGTGTGGGAACGAGTGTGTTTCGTCCCCTATCTGCTAAGGGGCGTGGGATTTTCAATTCATCCTTTCATCCGAGGGCTTCTGGAATATTATGGCCTCCAGCTACACAACTTTACTCCGGCCTCCAGCCTGCACATTGCGGGTTACGTCGCTTTATGCGAACTATTCCTGGGATGTGAGGCCCATTTTAAACTGTGGAGAAGGTTATTCCGCCTTGTCCCGCGCACGCGCACGCGCGCCCGAGCCCCGCCTCGCTCTATCGTTGTAGCTGCTGCTCCATCACACTGCCGATCGCACCCGCGCCGTCCACACCTCGGCGCCCTAACGTCGCGCTTCGCCCCGTCCGGCTCGTCCGTTGCCGCCCCTGGCCGTTCTGTTCCCCGCGTCGTCTGTTCGCTGTTGCTCTGACCCCACGGCTGCGTGATGTCGCTGTTGCCTCCGCCGCCTGACGCAGCTGCCGCTGCCATGCTGCCCCCTGGCTCGCCGGTCGCCCTCGCTCCGCCCGCGCCCCGCTCGCTCCTCGAGTTGCGGTCGTGCCACTCGCCGTCCCGCCATTGCTCGCGCCGCCTCGCGCTCGCCTTCGTGCCCTTCCCCGCTTGCCTCATGTCACCGCCTGCAGCTGCGCGTCGGCCCGCGCCCGCCGCTGCCCTCCCGTCGGCGACCCTCCCTCCGGCGACCGCCCGCACCTCGCCGCCGTCCACTGCCCCGCGGCCCCCTCCGCTCGCACTTGGGGCCGCGTCATGGCGCCCCCGCGCGCTGGCCGTCGCTCGGGCTGCGGTTGCGCCGCAACAACTGTTCGGGCTATGCCCGATAACCATGCCTGATAGGCCCCCAGGGCCTATGACAAAGGGGCCCACCCCACTGGAACATTTATATAATAATCAATCAATTAACTAATCTAATTTAATTAATCTTTCTTAATTAAACCCTAATTAACATGTTAGTCTATGATAGGTGGGTCTCAATGGACCCACATGTCAGGTTTGACTCTAGTCAACCACACTTTTGACTGCTGATGTCACACCTACGCCATGATGATGTCATCACATACTATTCTGGATAATATTGGTTTAAATTTATGAAATAAATTTCAGAAAATGTTTAAAACTTTAGAAAATCCTAGATAATAATCCGTAATTCGGATGGAAAAACTTTGTACATGAAAGTTGCTCAGAATGACGAGACGAATCCAGATAAGTAGCACGTTCATCCGCCACAATCCATAGCATAGAGAACACGCAACTTTCCCCCTTCGGTTCAACTATCCGAAAACGCGAAACACCGGGGATACTTTCTCGGAAGTTTTCCCCCCTTCACCGGTATCACCTCCTACCGCGTTAAGCACACATGGCACCATTACTTTTCATGTCATGCATCAATATGCATCTATTTGCATTATATTCATTGTTTCTTCCCCCTCTTCTCTCTGGTAGACTACGAGACTGACGCCGCTACTGGTGCCCCGATCAACTACATTGTTGACGACCCCTCCTTGCTAGAGCAACCAGGCAAGCCCCCCTTGATCAACCTGATCTCGCCTATACCTTCTCTCTACTACTTGCATTAGAGTAGTGTAGCATGTTACTGCCTTCGGTTAATCCTATTCTGCTGCATGGCCTATCTTTGCTACTATTGTTGTTACCTTTACCTACAATCCTAAATGCTTAGTATAGGATGCTAGTATTCCATCAGTGGCCCTACATTCTTGTCCGTCTGCCATGCTATACTATCGGGTCGTGATCACTCGGGAGGTGATCACGGGTTTATGCTTATATACATAATATATGATACCTGTGATGACTAAAGCCGGGTCGGCTCGTAGAGTACCCGTGAGTGATTCATAGATTGGGGGCAGAAAGGACATTTGTCCCGACTACCCTCTAGGTGGATCTTTGTGGCGGAGCGACAGGGCAGGATGAGACCACCTAGGTGAGAGGTGGCCCTGGCCCTGGTCGGCATCCGTGGTTACTTCAGAATAACACGCTTAACGAGATCTTGGTATTTGATCCAAGTCTGGTCAATGGCCTATACACACTAACCAACTATGCGGGAATAGTTATGGGCACTCAACGTCGTGGTATCAGCCGAAGCCTTCTTGACGTCAACGACTGAGCGCACGCCGGATTGGACTGGAATGTCTGCTCTTGTATTAGGGAGGCTAGGTCTGCTTCCGGTCGCCCACGCAACGTGCAGGTGTGCAATGGGAGATGGGCCCAGACCCCTGCACTCTTAGGATTGAGACCGGCGTGCTGACCTCTCTATTGTGCCTAGGTGGGGCTGCGATGTGTTGATCTTCCGAGGCCGGGCATGACTCAGGAAAGTGTGTCCGGCCAGAGGGATCGAGCGTGTTGGGTAATGTGGTGCACACCTGCAGGGAAGTTTATCTATTCGAATAGTCGTGTCCCTCGGTAAAAGGACGACCCAGAGTTGTACCTTGACATTATGACAACTAGAACCGGATACTTAATAAAATACACCCTTTCAAGTGCCAGATACAACCAGGTGATCGCTCTCTCACATGGCGACGAGGGGAGGATCGCCGGGTAGGATTATGCTGTGCGATGATACTTGGTTAACTTACCATCTACTCTCTTCTACTGCTTCAAGATGGAGGCTCCTAGAAGCGTAGTCTTTGATGGGACTAGCTATCCTCCTCTTATTCTGGCATTCTGCAGTTTGGTCCACATATACTACCCCTTTCATTGATACCAACACATATGTAGTGTAGTTCCTTGCTTGCGAGTACTTTGGATGAGTACTCACGATTGCTTTGCTCCCCTTTTCCCCCTTTTCTATACCTGGTTGTCACAACCAGATGATGGAGCCCAGCAGCCAGACGCCTCCATCGACGATGACTCCTACTACACCGGAGGTGCCTACTACTATGTGCAGGCTGCCGCCGACGACCAGGAGTAGTTTAGGAGGATCCCAGGCAGAAGGCCTGCTCCTCTTTCGATCTGTATCCCAGTTTGTGCTAGCCATCTTATGGCAACTTGTTTAACTTATGTCTGTACTCAGATATTGTTGCTTCCGCTGACTCGTCTATGATTGAGCTCTTGTATTCGAGCCCTCGAGGTCCCTGGCTTGTAATATGATGCTTGTATGACTTATTTTATTTTTAGAGTTGTGTTGTGATATCTTCCCGTGAGTCCTTGATCTTGATCGTACACATTTGCGTGTATGATTAGTGTACGGTCAAATCGGGGGCGTCACACGCTGGCACTGATTCATCATCGGAGCGTGGGGTCATCGTCATAGACCTCCGGGGAGCTGGCCAGCACGTCAACCTCTATTCGCTTGCCACGAAGGCTCTGTCGGGTGGCCACCTGGTGCTTATGCTTCATCGAGAGGCTCTACCACAACGCGCTCCGGCTCACGGTCATGGCAGATGTGGTGCACGGGAGGAGGATGTGGAGTGGACTTGGTGTGGTGTGGTTTGAGCCAGGAATGACCACCTTTAAATAGCAGATATTAGTGAGGCCAAGCGTCCGTGTGTGTGAATGTGCAAGTGCCGGAGTTGGTTTCAAGGTGCCTGTTTAATGGCGGCAGATGAACTGACGGGCATTGAACGTGTGCGACAGATATCCATCCCGCCCCGTCCAGGAATGTCTCTCCGACATCGAACATGCGTGGACACCAGAGACACAGCGCGGGCGGCGCCCTCGTCCAGCGAGCCGCTTCAATGCTGGCGCCAATGAGAGGTCACATCCGCTCTAGGCCGTTCTCTAGATTGGCATGAACATGGGCAACTGCTTCGGACGGGAAAGCGCGCGGGCGAGCGATGGGGTTTTGCGTGGGCCAGGGGTGTTGAACGCATGCGCGATAGCTGTCTGGACACCCGCAAAGCCCCCTAATTTGCTCCCGGTTTGCAGAAAAAAGGACATCTGAACCATGTGACGGACGAATGAAGGACCATGTTGGATGGTAAAACACGTTCGGACTGTGCGATCGAAACATGTTTGAACGGTTTAAGGATCGGCATTGAAGATGCTCTAAGAGTTCAACCGAGGATAAACAACCGGAGGATAAACAAGAGAGACACTACACTCAGGGAGCAATACACATATTATTTTTTTGCATTTCGATCGAAAGTATGTATCCTCTTATAGAAGTGTAACCCTCTCGTTGTCTTTACTTAAGGAAGCACAAAGTCAGCTATTATGAAGTCCCGATGTCTTCAGTTAAAATCTCAAGCTCCGATGGCTCTACTAGATTAGATTCCTCAACCAGATCGTAACGAGCCCCAGTATGAAATATCCTAGATCTTGAGCATACGTGGGCGCCAAACTCGTACCATGTGAGTAGCTACAAATGGTTGTTTATGAGCTCATGAGCTTATTATCCTAGGTCGTAACAAATGAGTAACTGATAGTGATAGGATTCAATTTTTATTGTCCTCACCCCCCTATGGTGTGGCGGCATGGGGGTGTCAATAGGGGTGCTGGTTCAACAACATCGTCTCACCAGTGGTACGTAGATTGCCAACATGTCGAAGAGGCGAGACTGGAAGCTTTTCCCGTAGCTAAATGGCGCGTGGTTCGGCTTTCCCATGAAGGTGCCATGTCATCCCTGTTGGGGAACATAGTAATTTCAAAAAAATTCCTACGCACACGCAAGATCATGGTGATGCATAGCAACGAGAGGGGAGAGTGTGATCTACTTACCCTTGTAGATCGACAACGGAAGCGTTAACTTGGTTGATGTAGTCGTACGTCTTCACGGCCCGACCGATCAAGCACCGAAACTACGGCACCTCCGAGTTCTAGCACACGTTCAGCTCGATGACGATCCCCGGACTCCGATCCAGCAAAGTGTCGGGGAAGAGTTCCATCAGCACGATGGCGTGGTGACGATCTTGATGTACTAATGTCGCAGGGCTTCTCCTAAACACCGCTACAATATTATCGAGGACTATGGTGGAAGGGGGCACCGCACACGGCTAAGAATATGATCACGTGGATCAACTTGTGTCTCTAGGGGGTGCCCCTGCCTCCGTATATAAAGGCTCAAAGGGGGGGGGGTGAGGCCGGCCAGGAGAGGCGCATCAGAAGGAGTCCTACTCCCTCCGGGAGTAGGACTCCCCCCCTTTCCTAGTTGGAATAGGATTCTCGGAGGAGAGAGAGGAGGAAGGGGGGCCGACCCACTCTCCTTGTCCTATTCGGACCAAGGGAGGGGAGGGGCGCGCGGCCCATCTCTGGCTACCTCTTCTCTCTTCCACTAAGGCCCACTAAGGCCCATATATCTCCCGGGGGGGGGGGTCCGGTAACCTCCCGGTACTCCGGTAAAATCCCGATTTCACCCGGAACACTTTCGATATCCAAACATAGGCTTCCAATATACCAATCTTTATGTCTCGACCATTTCGAGACTCCTCGTCATGTCCGTGATCACATCTGGGACTCCGAACAACCTTCGGTACATCAAAACGCATAAACTCATAATATAACTGTCATCGAAACCTTAAGCGTGCGGACCCTACTGGTTCGAGAACAATGTAGACATGACCGAGACACGTCTCCGGTCAATAACCAATAGCGGGACCTGGATGCCCATATTGGTTCCTACATATTCTACGAAGATCTTTTATCGGTCAGACCGCATAACAACATACGTTGTTCCCTTTGTCATCGGTATGTTACTTGCCCGAGATTCGATCGTCGGTATCCAATACCTAGTTCAATCTCGTTACCGGCAAGTCTCTTTACTCGTTCTATAATACATCATCCCGCAACTAACTCATTAGTTGCAATGCTTGCAAGGCTTAAGTGATGTGCATTACCGAGAGGGCCCAGAGATACCTCTCCGACGATCGGAGTGACAAATCCTAATCTCGAAATACGTCAACCCAACATGTACCTTTGGAGACACCTGTAGAGCACCTTTATAATCACCCAGTTACGTTGTGACGTTTGGTAGCACACAAAGTGTTCCTCCGGCACACGGGAGTTACATAATCTCATAGTCATAGGAACATGTATAAGTCATGAAGAAAGCAATAGCAACATACTAAACGATCGGGTGCTAAGCTAATGGAATGGGTCATGTCAATCAGATCATTCAACTAATGATGTGATCCCGTTAATCAAATGACAACTCTTTGTCCATGGTTAGGAAACATAACCATCTTTGATTAACGAGCTAGTCAAGTAGAGGCATACTAGTGACACTCTGTTTGTCTATGTATTCACACATGTATTATGTTTCCGGTTAATACAATTCTAGCATGAATAATAAACTTTTATCATGATATAAGGAAATAAATAATAACTTTATTATTGCCTCTAGGGCATATTTCCTTCAGTCTCCCACTTGCACTAGAGTCAATAATCTAGATTACACAGTAATGATTCTAACACCCATGGAGCCTTGGTGCTGATCATGTTTTGCTCGTGGAAGAGGCTTAGTCAACGGGTCTGCTACATTCAGATCCGTATGTATCTTGCAAATCTCTATGTCTCCCACCTGGACCAGATCCCGGATGGAATTGAAGCGTCTTTTGATGTGCTTGGTTCTTTTGTGAAATCTGGATTCCTTCGCCAAGGCAATTGCACCAGTATTGTCACAAAAGATTTTCATTGGACCCGATGCACTAGGTATGACACCTAGATCGGATATGAACTCCTTCATCCAGACTCCTTCGTTTGCTGCTTCCGAAGCAGCTATGTACTCTGCTTCACATGTAGATCCCGCCACGACGCTTTGTTTAGAACTGCACCAACTGACAGCTCCACCGTTTAATGTAAACACGTATCCGGTTTGCGATTTAGAATCGTCCGGATCAGTGTCAAAGCTTGCATCAACGTAACCGTTTACGATGAGCTCTTTGTCACCTCCATATACGAGAAACATATCCTTAGTCCTTTTCAGGTACTTCAGGATGTTCTTGACCGCTGTCCAGTGATCCACTCCTGGATTACTTTGGTACCTCCCTGCTAGACTTATAGCAAGGCACACATCAGGTCTGGTACACAGCATTGCATACATGATAGAGCCTATGGCTGAAGCATAGGGAACATCTTTCATTTTCTCTCTATCTTCTGCAGTGGTCGGGCATTGAGTCTGACTCAACTTCACACCTTGTAACACAGGCAAGAACCCTTTCTTTGCTTGATCCATTTTGAACTTCTTCAAAATCTTGTCAAGGTATGTGCTTTGTGAAAGTCCAATTAAGCGTCTTGATCTATCTCTATAGATCTTTATGCCTAATATGTAAGCAGCTTCACCGAGGTCTTTCATTGAAAAACTCTTATTCAAGTATCCCTTTATGCTATCCAGAAATTCTATATCATTTCCAATCAGTAATATGTCATCCACATACAATATCAGAAATGCTACAGAGCTCCCACTCACTTTCTTGTAAATACAGGCTTCTCCGAAAGTCTGTATAAAACCAAATGCTTTGATCACACTATCAAAGCGTTTATTCCAACTCCGAGAGGCTTGCACCAGTCCATAAATGGATCGCTGGAGCTTGCACACTTTATTAGCTCCCTTTGGATCGACAAAACCTTCCGGTTGCATCATATACAACTCTTCTTCCAGAAATCCATTCAGGAATGCAGTTTTGACATCCATCTGCCAAATTTCATAATCATAAAATGCGGCAATTGCTAACATGATTCGGACAGACTTAAGCATCGCTACGGGTGAGAAGGTCTCATCGTAGTCAACCCCTTGAACTTGCCGAAACCCTTTTGCGACAAGTCGAGCTTTGTAGACAGTAATATTACCGTCAGCGTCAGTCTTCTTCTTGAAGATCCATTTATTCTCAATTGCTTGCCGATCATCGGGCAAGTCAACCAAAGTCCACACTTTGTTCTCATACATGGATCCCATCTCAGATTTCATGGCTTCAAGCCATTTTGCGGAATCTGGGCTCACCATCGCTTCTTCATAGTTCGTAGGTTCATCATGATCTAGCAGCATGACTTCCAGAACAGGATTACCGTACCACTCTGGCGCGGATCTCAATCTGGTTGATCTACGAGGTTCAGTAGTATCTTGTCCTGAAGTTTCATGATCATTATCATTAGCTTCCTCACTAATTGGTGTAGGTGTCGCAGAAACAGGTTTCTGTGATGTACTACTTTCCAATAAGGGAGCAGGTACAGTTACCTCGTCAAGTTCTACTTTCCTCCCACTCACATCTTTCGAGAGAAACTCCTTCTCCAGAAAGTTTCTGAACTTAGCAACAAAAGTCTTGCCTTCGGATCTGTGATAGAAGGTGTATCTAATAGTCTCCTTTGGATATCCTATGAAGACACATTTCTCCGATTTGGGTTCGAGCTTATCAGGTTGAAGCTTTTTCACATAAGCATCGCAGCCCCAAACTTTCAGAAACGACAACTTTGGTTTCTTGCCAAACCATAGTTCATAAGGCGTCGTCTCAACGGATTTTGATGGTGCCCTATTTAACGTGAATGCGGCCGTCTCTAAAGCATAACCCCAAAACGATAGCGGTAAATCAGTAAGAGACATCATAGATCGCACCATATCTAGTAAAGTACGATTACGACGTTCGGACACACCATTACGCTGTGGTGTTCCGGGTGGCGTGAGTTGCGAAACTATTCCGCATTGTTTCAAATGTACACCAAACTCGTAACTCAAATATTCTCCTCCACGATCAGATCGTAGAAACTTTATTTTCTTGTTACGATGATTTTCAACTTCACTCTGAAATTCTTTGAACTTTTCAAATGTTTCAGACTTATGTTTCATTAAGTAGATATACCCATATCTGCTTAAGTCATCTGTGAAGGTGAGAAAATAACGATATCCGCCACGAGCCTCAATATTCATCGGACCACATACATCTGTATGTATGATTTCCAACAAATCTGTTGCTCTCTCCATAGTACCGGAGAACGGTGTTTTAGTCATCTTGCCCATGAGGCACGGTTCGCAAGTACCAAGTGATTCATAATCAAGTGGTTCCAAAAGTCCATCAGTATGGAGTTTCTTCATGCGCTTTACACCGATATGACCTAAACGGCAGTGCCACAAATAAGTTGCACCATCATTATCAACTCTGCATCTTTTGGCTTCAACATTATGAATATGTGTGTCACTACTATCGAGATTCAATAAGAATAGACCACTCTTCAAGGGTGCATGACCATAAAAGATATTACTCATATAAATAGAACAACCATTATTCTCTGATTTAAATGAATAATCGTCTCGCATCAAACAAGATCCAGATATAATGTTCATGCTTAACGCTGGCACCAAATAACAATTATTTAGGTCTAATATTAATCCCGAAGGTAGATGTAGAGGTAGCGTGCCGACCGCGATCACATCGACTTTGGAACCGTTTCCCACGCGCATCGTCACCTCGTCCTTAGCCAATCTTCGCTTAATCCGTAGTCCCTGTTTCGAGTTGCAAATATTAGCAACAGAACCAGTATCAAATACCCAGGTGCTACTGCGAGCATTAGTAAGGTACACATCAATAACATGTATATCACATATACCTTTGTTCACCTTGCCATCCTTCTTATCCGCCAAATACTTGGGGCAGTTCCGCTTCCAGTGACCAGTCTGCTTGCAGTAGAAGCACTCAGTTTCAGGCTTAGGTCCAGACTTGGGTTTCTTCTCTTGAGCAGCAACTTGCTTGCTGTTCTTCTTGAAGTTCCCCTTCTTCTTCCCTTTGCCCTTTTTCTTGAAACTAGTGGTCTTGTTGACCATCAACACTTGATGCTCCTTCTTGATTTCTACCTCCGCAGCTTTCAGCATTGCGAAGAGCTCGGGAATAGTCTTATTCATCCCTTGCATATTATAGTTCATCACGAAGCTCTTGTAGCTTGGTGGCAGTGATTGGAGAATTCTGTCAATGACGCAATCATCTGGAAGATTAACTCCCATTTGAATCAAGTGATTATTATACCCAGACATTTTGAGTATATGCTCACTGACAGAACTGTTCTCCTCCATCTTGCAGCTATAGAACTTATTGGAGACTTCATATCTCTCAATCCGGGCATTTGCTTGAAATATTAACTTCAACTCCTGGAACATCTCATATGCCCCATGACGTTCAAAACGTCGTTGAAGTCCCGGTTCTAAGCCGTAAAGCATGGCACATTGAACTATCGAGTAGTCATCAGCTTTGCTCTGCCAGACGTTCATAACATCTGGTGTTGCTCCAGCAGCAGGCCTGGCACCCAGCGGTGCTTCCAGGACGTAATTCTTCTGTGCAGCAATGAGGATAATCCTCAAGTTACGGACCCAGTCCGTGTAATTGCTACCATCATCTTTCAACTTTGCTTTCTCAAGGAACGCATTAAAATTCAACGGAACAACAGCACGGGCCATCTATCTACAATCAAACATACATAAGCAAGATACTATTAGGTACTAAGTTCATGATAAATTTAGGTTCAATTAATCATATTACTTAAGAACTCCCACTTAGATAGACATCCCTCTAATCCTCTAAGTGATTACGTGATCCAAATCAACTAAACCATGTCCGATCATCACGTGAGATGGAGTAGTTTCATTGGTGAACATCACTATGTTGATCATATCTACTATATGATTCACGCTCGACCTTTCGGTCTCTGTGTTCCGAGGCCATATCTGTATATGCTTGGCTCGTCAAGTATAACCTGAGTATTCCGCGTGTGCAACTGTTTTGCACCCGTTGTATTTGAACGTAGAGCCTATCACACCCGATCATCACGTGGTGTCTCAGCACGAAGAACTTTCGCAACGGTGCATACTCAGGGAGAACACTTCTTGATAATTTAGTGAGAGATCATCTTATAATGCTACCGTCAATCAAAGCAAGATAAGATGCATAAAAGATAAACATCACATGCAATCAATATAAGTGATATGATATGGCCATCATCATCTTGTGCCTGTGATCTCCATCTCCGAAGCACCGTCATGATCACCATCGTCACCGGCGCGACACCTTGATCTCCATCGTAGCATCGTTGTCGTCTCGCCAATCTTATGCTTCCACGACTATCGCTACCGCTTAGTGATAAAGTAAAGCATTACAGCGCGATTGCATTGCATACAATAAAGCGACAACCATATGGCTCCTGCCAGTTGCCGATAACTCGGTTACAAAACATGATCATCTCATACAATAAAATTTAGCATCATGTCTTGACCATATCACATCACAACATGCCCTGCAAAAACAAGTTAGACGTCCTCTACTTTGTTGTTGCAAGTTTTACGTGGCTGCTACGGGCTTAAGCAAGAACCAATCTTACCTACGCATCAAAACCACAACGATAGTTTGTCAAGTTGGTGTTGTTTTAACCTTCGCAAGGACCGGGCGTAGCCACATTCGGTTCAACTAAAGTTGGAGAAACTGTCACCCGCAAGCCACCTATGTGCAAAGCACATCGGGAGGACCGGTCTCGCGTAAGCGTACGCGTAATGTCGGTCCGGGCCGCTTCGTCCAACAATACCGCCGAACCAAAGTATGACATGCTGGTAAGCAGTATGACTTATATCGCCCACAACTCACTTGTGTTCTACTCGTGCATATAACATCAACACATAAAACCTAGGCTCGGATGCCACTGTTGGGGAATGTAGTAATTTCAAAAAATTTCCTACGCACACGCAAGATCATGGTGATGCATAGCAACGAGAGGGGAGAGTGTGATCTACATACCCTTGTAGATCGACAACGGAAGCGTTAACTTGGTTGATGTAGTCGTACGTCTTCACGGCCCGACCGATCAAGTATCGAAACTATGGCACCTCCGAGTTCTAGCACACGTTCAGCTCGATGACGATCCCCGGACTCCGATCCAGCAAAGTGTCTGGGAAGAGTTCCGTCAGCACGACGGCGTGGTGACGATCTTGATGTATTAATGTCGCAGGGCTTCGCCTAAGCACCGCTACAATATTATCGAGGACTATGGTGGAAGGGGGCACCGCACACGGCTAAGAATATGATCACGTGGATCAACTTGTGTCTCTAGGGGTGCCCCTGCCTCCGTATATAAAGGCTCAAAGGGGGGGGGTGCGGCCGACCAGGAGAGGCGCTCCAGGAGGAGTCCTGCCTCCGGGAGTAGGACTCCCCCCTTTCCTAGTTGGAATAGGATTCGCGGAGGAGAGAGAGGAGGAAGGGGGCCCGGCCCCATCTCTTGTCCTATTCCGACCAAGGGAGGGGAGGGGCGCGCGGCCCATCTCTGGCTACCTCTTCTCTCTTCCACTAAGGCCCACTAAGGCCCATATAACTCCCGGGGGGTTCCGGTAACCTCCCGGTACTCCGGTAAAATCCCGATTTCACCCGGAACACTTCCGATATCCAAACATAGGCTTCCAATATACCAATCTTTATGTCTCGACCATTTCGAGACTCCTCGTCATGTCCGTGATCACATCCGGGACTCCGAACAACCTTCGGTACATCAAAACGCATAAACTCATAATATAACTGTCATCAAAATCTTAAGCGTGCGGACCCTACGGGTTCGAGAACAATGTAGACATGACCGAGACACGTCTCCGGTCAATAACCAATAGCGGTACCTGGATGCCTATATTGGTTCCTACATATTCTACGAAGATCTTTTATCGGTCAGACCGCGTAACAACATACGTTGTTCCCTTTGTCATCGGTATGTTACTTGCCCGAGATTCGATCGTCGGTATCCAATACCTAGTTCAATCTCGTTACCGGCAAGTCTCTTTACTCGTTCTGTAATACATTATCCCGTAACTAACTCATTAGTTGCAATGCTTGCAAGGCTTAAGTGATGTGCATTACCGAGAGGGCCCAGAGATACCTCTCCGACGATCGGAGTGACAAATCCTAATCTCGAAATACGTCAACCCAACATGTACCTTTGGAGACACCTGTAGAGCACCTTTATAATCACCCAGTTACGTTGCGACGTTTGGTAGCACACAAAGTGTTCCTCCGGCACACGGGGGTTACATAACCTCATAGTCACAGGAACATGTATAAGTCATGAAGAAAGCAATAGCAACATACTAAATGATCGGGTGCTAAGCTAATGGAATGGGTCATGTCAATCAGATCATTCAACTAATGATGTGATCCCGTTAATCAAATACCAACTCTTTGTCCATGGTTAGGAAACATAACCATCTTTGATTAACGAGCTAGTCAAGTAGAGGCATACTAGTGACACTCTGTTTGTCTATGTATTCACACATGTATTATGTTTCCGGTTAATACAATTCTAGCATGAATAATAAACTTTTATCATGATATAAGGAAATAAATAATAATTTATTATTGCCTCTAGGGCATATTTCCTTCAACCCCCTCGTAGGAAGATGCAAATTTTATTTTACTCTATACTCCTTCATTTCAAGTTACTTGTCACCCTCATCTTTAGATACATCCATTTTTACCCATTTCACAAGTAATTCAGGCGAGTTATTTGTCACCCCATTCCTAGATACAACCATTTCACAAGTAATTTGGAACGGAGGGTGTTAAAAGGTGCTAAAATGTAGTAAAATTTAAAAGTGCTCAAATATTGGCACGCTGCTGTAGGATGTGCCTATAACGCGATCGAACCAGGTGCAGGCATTTTGGAACGTTCATCCAATCGGGTAAAACTGCAAGAGAACACGTAATCTCGTGAAGAATGATCGCCCGCTCAAATATTTCATCAGAGACGTCACAGCTCGAGTACCAACAGCACAAGAAGGTGGCACACCAACCCAACGACTGGTCCGTAAACCCCCGCGGTGCCCTCGTCCAGCGCGGCCGTCCCGTTGGTGCTCCCCCGTCCCACGCACGGCGGCGCCCTGAGGTAGCTCGCCTGCAGCCCGCTGTACCTGCCCTGGCCGACGCACAGCTCCTCGTTGCCGCGCACGTCGAGCCGCCTGCCGAGCCGCGCCACGAACTCGACCGGCAGGGCGATCTCCCCGGCGAGCCGGTTCTGGCTCAGGTTGAGCTGCCCCAGGTGCGGTAGCGCGCCGAGGCTCGCCGGGATCGGCCCGTCCAGCCGGTTCCGGTCCAGCGACAGCGCCATCAGGCTCCCCAGCGCCGCGAACGCGCCCCGCGGGATCGGCCCCGTCAGGTTGCATCCCGACAGGCCCAGCACCTGGAGCCGACGCAACGACCCGACCACCGCCGGCACCGCCGTGCCGATGGGGTTGTCCTGCAGGAGCAGGTACTGCAGCTTCGCCAGCCCGGCAAGCGAGGCTGGCAGCGGGCCCGCCAGCCCGTTGTGGCTCAGGTCCAGGAACACCAGCTCCTTCAGAGAGCCGATCTCCGGTGGCACCACGCCGGCCAGCCGGTTGTAGCTCAGGTCCGCCTTCTGCAGCATCTTCAGGCCACCCAACGCCGCCGGCACGCCGCCGCCGATGCTGTTCCAGCTCAGGTCCAGGATGGACAGGCTTGCCATCCCTCCAATCTCCTCCGGTATCTGCTAGTACGTGTCAGTGTCACGAATCACGGCATGCACATTCATAACGAAGTTAAGGGCGCACGTGAGGTCGACGCACGTACCTCGCCGGTGATGTTGTTGTAGCTGAGGTCGAGCTGCTGCAACGCGGCGAGGCCGCCGAGCTCCCTGGGGATCTCGCCGTGGAAGCCGTTCTGGGACAGGCTAAGCACTTGCAGGCTCTTCAGGTTGGTCAAGGTTGCCGGTATCCGGCCGGTGAGGCCCGGGTTGGACTTGAGGACGAGCTGCTCGAGGGAGGAGGCGTTGGTGAAGAGCGCCGGCGGCAGCTCGACGGGGCCGGCGTCAACGAAGCAGCCGAAGAGGGAAAGGGTCCTGAGGTGGGGCAGGCCAAGGATCGCGGGGGCGGCGAGCCTGGCGCCGGGCCTGCACGGCGGGGTGGAGACGTCGGGGCCGAAGTGGAGGCGGGTGGAGCGGAGGCGGGTGCTGTCGTCGGGGGCGAGCTCGCACTGGAGGCCCGGCCAGGGCGTGTCCGTGCAGGGCCGCGGGTGGAGCTGCGGCCACGTCGGGTCGCCGAGGAGGTCGGCCATCACCCTGAAGATGGCCGCCAGCTCCGACCGCGGCAGCTGCGCCGGCGCGTCTCCCGCTGTGGCCACGCCGACGCTCACCGCCACGGCTTGGATCAGGAGGATGGAGACGCCGGCCGAGAGGAGGGAAGAAGGAGAAGAAGAAGCCATTTTCCAAGTACGCAGTGGGGTATAGTGCAAAGGAGATAGACTGATAGAATAGAATAGGTCTCCGCATCTGGATGCTCTAGCTACCTGCTTTATGGGCTTTGAGACTGTGATAAGACACACGCACTCTGACAGCCTTTCACACATAGTACATGGTGAAAAATTAAAAAGGGCTGAAGTTCATTTACTGCTACCCGAAAATATTGCGAACATAGTCTGACAGGCAACAATGTCATCAACAAAGAACCATGCTCGCGTCAAAACAAAAAAAATGCGCTCTCTACTTTCACCACACAGAAAAACATAGCCAGTGCCTAGGCATTCCCCGCCGTCCGCAAACCCACACCCGCTTGTGATGCGTTTGGTTCCCGGGATAGCCCAGCGAGGACAGGGATAGCCCAGTTTTTTTAGGGATACCAGGCGTTTGGTTCATGGGCGAGAAAGGATATGGATAGCCAGATTCCTGGAATATTCGTTGAAAATCCGGCTCCGCACGTACGGGAGATTCTCGCGGATATGGGCAACCACGGAGCTCGCGAATCGTTTTCTTCGCTGCATCTCACCCTTTGCCTGAAACAGAAGCTCCTCGAGCACCTCGCGTGCCTCTCAACTCGGCTCGATCTGTGCCCCAAGCGACGAGGCCGCCGGCGAAGGCGCCTGAGGAGGGCGAGCGTCGGCGCCGTTGGCCGGCGTTTGACCGTTTGAGTAGGCAACGCTGCTATTGCTCGAGGAGAGAGCGGCTGTAGACAAAGGCGAGGGTGAGCGACCGAAGCTTGACGAGGGCGTCGTTTGTGCTGTGTGTACCGTGTATGAATGGATGCGTGGTGTGCATGCTGCTGTGTACTGTACAGACGCATGGTCTGCGTGCTGCTGTGTACTGATTAGTTGGGTATGTTCTGTTGCAAATTCGTGTGCACTAATCCTATCCTGCTACAGAAGATTTCGTGGTAACAGGGAGTACAAACTTGACGCAGCACCTTCTATTCTTGATTTCTCTTCAAAACCAAAGACTTTACTGGCTATCCACAATATTTTATCCTTCAAACCAAACAAAATATGGGCTAACTATACCCACGCCCGACCAAACAAAAAAATGGCTATCATAGCCAGCTAGTTGGGGATACCTATAGCCACCCTAGATTGTCCCTTAAACCAAATACATCCTTGAACTACGTCGTTGTCCATCTAGGAATAGCCTACACACCCTTATTGACACTGTCCACGGCGAACCGCGTCCCAGATTTTCGAGCAAATGCCATTGAGTTTTTTTTTAACTTTTTGTTGTTTTCTAGAGAAGCTCAATATGAAGGGATACTCAGTAATTGAGGATGAGTTGTTGTGTGATACGTGATTGATCGTTTTTATGGACTTTGTAGCATGAACAGAGGCCGTTTCTATGGACTTTGTAGCATGAACAAAGGCCGTTTATATGGACTTTGTAGCCTGAACAAAGGCCTGACCTTTTGGCAAAGTTTGCATGCTTCGTTTCATGAACGAAAGAACTTCAAGCCCTACGACATGCACGTCATTCATACGCGCAATGTGAAGTCACTAACGCATCAGTGGTACACCATTTGCAGCTCCGTCATAAAATTTTGTTGTACGATTTACCAAGTGGAGTTAAGATGGCCATTGGGCTCGTCAACCATGGAGATAGTAAGTGTTGCTTCCTGTTACTCTACACATTGATTAATTCATCTATTCACTCAGTGTTATTGTACATGTTGTATAGCCATGTACTACGGCATCGAGTGCAGGCCATTCACCCACATACATTGTTCGATAAATCTTAAGGGGCAGTTTATGTGAGACAATGGCCCTATTTGGTTCAGCTTTTATCGACGGATTCCGCTGCCGCGCAGCAGAATCTGAACCAGAGGGGAACCAGCAGAATCCGATTCCAGAAATCCGCTGCCAAAATCTGAAGCAAAAACGGAACCAGCCCAGGACGTGCTTTCCAAAATTTGATTCCGCCGCGGGCCAAAATCTAAAAAAGTTGTATCAGCTGGTTTGCCAAATGACGTACATCTTTTTCACATCAGATTCTCCACATCTGTTTTTCCACGGCAGATTTTTCACAGTTGCTTTTAGAAATCCACAGCCGAATCAAACAGGGCCAATATGTGTCGGGCTCTAGTTCCATTGAATTTGGAATTGATTATTCAAAAAACTTGTTTAACATCTAGTTATCTCGTTGATTTTGAACTTATTACACTAGAGATATTTGCACGAATGAATTGTGATATTTTCTATAATTACTTTCAGGCTTGGTTTAGTTAAGCAGACGAAATATCATTTGTTTATGTAAATTATGTCCGAGCTTTGCCAAATTCCGTCGTATTTGATGAAACCCGTTTGATTTGTTAAAGTTCGATTAGAAATGGATGCGAACATGGTTGGATGATCGGGTCCCGCACTAGTGCTCGTGGATTGGTCCGATCAATACACAAACGGATACGGTGTCCAATTTAAATGTCAGCGTTGAAGATTCCCTTATCTCACGTTAGTATATTTTGAATGGAAGCGTACGCATTTGAAGAGCGAGGTCAGCTTAATTGCAAAATGATGACCCTCGGGATGACCTGCTTCTTGAAGTACACACACTTCTATTTAGAATATACTAACGCGAGACAGAGTTTGAAATGCAAGGATTCATCGCAATCAACGATGGGGGTCGACAACCACTTGTTCTTGTGAGCTTTCTTCATGTAAGTGAGCTTTTCTCTCATCATGATAATGTGATTGCTGATATTTTTACACTCATTTTACCATTGTTTAAACCAGGTAATTCCGGATTTTTTGAGAGGATCACTCCGATATCACTATTAATGACTAATAAATGAAAGAAGTTGTAAAATACTTTGTTTAATGCGTTTTCACATAAAATTGGCTCAAACATGGAAGAATGTCATCACAGCAAAGAAAGAAATATGAAGTTTGGTGAAGAAGACAAGTCAATAGGAGGCACTACAACCAATTCAGAACGCAAAACGCCGCATGGTAGGAGGCTACGAGCACACGCGCTTATACGAGTGGTCATACCGCACGATGTCGGCACCAACGCGTCCGCCTGAAAATTTTCTATAAAAGAGGCAACGTCAGAATCTCAACAAAAGAGCCAACATTCACGAAACACATAACAAAAAGCCATCTCCAACCCTAGCTGCCGTCAATTCCCACCTCATCTCCATAGTCGCCGCCACCATCATCACCGCCGCCATTCTCTCCATGTTATTCATACTTGTAATCGGTGTATAGCAATCGGTAACTATTGTAAGACATATTATCGATCAATCATTTATCTTTATGTCGTCTTCAATGAGTCCATCTTGTGATCTGATCGCCATGTGTGAGTAATTCGATAAGGCAATAGGTTGAGCATGGCCTTGCAACCCTATATATTTGTGCATGGGGTCGTTGGAATCTTTGTGTATTTCACATTATTTGTATGTGTTCGATTGCAACAACATTCGTTCTGAGGTCCCGCGGGTACCCAGGATCTCGTAGATCAATCAAGGAGGAGATAAGAAGCAAGGATGCTTGGAATGCTATTCTGAACAACACTGGAGAAAGGATTAGTATGATAGTGAAAAGAAACTCCTTGGGGATAAATCACATGTAATCATTAAACACCCAATGATCTTGTCTGAAGTAATTCTTAATCAAGGTAACCCTACGCGACGGGAAGGGCCATTGGTTGGACAAGTGACTCTTGATGCATGACGTGAGTAGTCGTGACGTACTATGCACACATTCCACATTTCATCGTGTTGTAAGCACATCATAACGGCTGTCTTCCAGAGCTATGTTTATTGTCAAGACTAGATGACACGTTCCGCCATTCGCGCAAAGACTAACTCTAGCCAAGAAGTTAAGCAAGCTATAGGCAGTATATTTAACAGATGTTTGTTTTATAAATTTGTTGGAAACGTAGTGTGCAATTTCAAAAAAAAGTCCTACGCTCACATAAGATCTATCTAGGAGATGCATAGCAACGAGAGGCGGAGAGTGTGTCTACGTACCCTCATAGACTGAAAGCGAAAACGTTTGACAACACAGTAGATGTAGTCGAACTTCTTCTCGTTCCCACCGATCAAGTACCGAACGTACGACACCTCCGAGTTCTGCGCACGTTCAGCTCGATGACGTCCCTCGAACTCTTGATCCAGCAAAGTGTCGAGGAAGTAGATGAGTTCGGTCAGCACGATGGCATGATGGCGGTGATGGTGAAGTGATTCTCACAGGGCTTCGCCTAAGCACCACAAAACTATTACCGGGGGTGTAAACTGTGGAGGGGGGCGCCACACATGGTTAGGCAATTGTCTGGTCTGTGCTAGGTGCCCCCTCCTCATATATATAGGTGGGAGGGAGGGAGGAACAGCCATAGGAGGCGCTCCCTCCCAAGCTGCGCGCGCCCCGTGCCATATCTAACCGAGGGGCACGGAAAGAGGGGGGAGGAAGTAGGAATCCTAATCCACATTTTCCTTGCCCTCCCCTCTTTCCTTCTCCTCCTCATAGGTCTGGCCTCTGTAGGGGTGCACCAGGGCTGGTGTGTTCCTTCACTTGGCCCATAAGGCCCATATCTTTGCCGGGGGTGCCCAAAACTCCTTTCCAGTGACCAGATAAGTACCTGGTACCCTCCGAAACACTTCCGGTGTCTGAATACCATCGTCCTATATATCAATATTTACCTTTCGACCATTTTGAGACTCCTCGTCATGTCCGTGATCTCATCTAGGACTCCGAGAAACATTAGGTCACCAAATCACATAACTCATATAATACTATATCGCCAACGAATGTTAAGCATGCGGACCCTATGGGTTCGAGAACTATGTAGACATGAACGAGACACCTCTCCAGTCAACAACCAATAGCGGAGCCTGGATGCTCATATTTGCTCCTACATATTCTACGAAGATCTTTATCAGTCGAACCGTTATGGCAACATACGTAATTTCCTTTGTGCATCGGTATGTTACTTGCCCGAGATTTGATCGTCGGTATCTTCATACCTAGTTCAATCTCGTTATCGGCAAGTCTCTTTACTCGTTCCCTAATACATCACCTCGTGACTAACTCCTTAGTCGTTTGCTTGCAAGCTTATGATGTGTATTGCCGAGAGGGCCCAGAGATACCTCTCCGATACTCGGAGTGACAACTCCTAATCTCGATCTGTGCCAACTCAACAAATACCTTCAGAGATACCTGTAGAGCATCTTTATGATCACACAGTTACGTGTGACGTCTGATAGCACACAAGGCATCCCTCCGGTATCCGGGACTGGCATAATCTCATAGTCGAAGGAACATCTATTTGACATGAAGAAAGCAATAGCAATAAAACTGAACAATCATTATGCTAAGCTAACAGATGGGTCTTTTCCATCGCATCATTCTGCTAATGATGTGATCCCGTTATCAAATGACAACTCAGGTCCATGGTTAGGAAATCTTAACCATCTTTGATCAACGAGCTAGTCTAGTAGAGGCTCACTAGGGACACGGTGTTTGTTTATGTATTCCCACATGTATTTAGGTTTCCAATCAATACAATTCTAGCATGAATAATAAACCTTTATCATGAATAAGTAAATATAAAATAACAACTTTATTATTGCCTCTAGGGCATATTTCCTTCAAAATTATCCTCAAAGGGTGTTAGCATGAATAAGAATACATATGGTAATGAACACCAAGAAGTAACAGACATGCTAGTAAACATGGATAACATATGGCAATAAGCCCTAATCTAGAGTTCGTTCGAGGCTCCGGAGAGAGGGATCCGTTGCCGTCATCATCACCAATCCTTCTTCATCAACAATTGCATGATGCTCATCATCATTAGTGAGTAATTTCTTTGTAGGCATACTAGAGGTAGATGGAGATGGATGAGATTTATTATGTAATCGAGACAATTTGTTAGGGCTTGATCCCTAATATCCATTATGTTCCGAAATTGATGTTGCGATGACTTTGCTATGCTTAATGCTTGTCACTAGGGTTCGAGTGTCATGATTTCAGATCTGAACACTTATGCTTTTCATGACTATATTTGAGATGTTGATCTTAATTGCAAGTTGTATGCACCTTTCATCGTTCTGAACCCTAGACCCCTAAGGTGACAATAATTGGGATATTAACGGGGATGACTTTGACTTGTGGAGTTCATGTATTCACTGTGTGTTAATGCTTTTTTCGGGTTCTCTATTAAAAGGAGCACTTTTTTGCCATCATTTATTAAAGAGAGCGCCTTAATTACTCTTAGTTTACATTAGGACCCGCTACCACATAAGGGTAGGGTAAAAGATGGCATGTATGTACTTACCGTAAGCACATATGACTATATACGGAATACATGCGTACATATGATTGATGAATTTGAGCTATTGTGTGTCACTCCATGTTGTGACTGTTACATAATGAATTTCATCTAAATATCCATCGCTACTTTATGCCTACTCTTTAATATTATTGTCTTTGCTCAAGTTACTGTTACTGCTGCTACTTTATTGCTACCAAACTACTACCACTTTCACTGCTACTGTTATCATTACTATTGTTATCACTACTATCATATTATTGTGCTACTAATAAACTACTGCAAGTAAGTGATTCTCAGGTGTGGTTGAATTGACAACTCAACTACTAGGGCTTATAAATATTCTTTGGCTCCCTTGTATTGAATCAATAAATTTGGGTGGAATGCTGCCCTCGAAGACTATTGTGATCCTCTATACTTGTGGGTCATCAGTGGACGTGCTAGTCGTGGACGTGGTGGAGGTCGCGGAGCCCCGATGGTGTTTCCCACCGTCTAGACGCCGCCATGGCCGGGGCATTAGAAAGCTCCATACTACTACGCCGCCAAGTAGCGCAGTAGGCAGTCCACGGCAACCGCCGCCAGGCAAGTGCCTTACATCATCGACGTTGTCGGTGTTTTGGAAATGGGGGTCCCCAGACTTGCCTGCCTGCAGCCCATGGCATGGCGCTGCAAGCGGGCCCGTACGACCCATCCTCACCAATAAGCACTCAAGACCCTCATGAGGCGGACGAGACAAGACCTCCTTAGGAGCGGCCTCACCAGGCTGGCTCGCGAGGGGTGGAGAGTTCAAGGCAAGGCAAACCTCGCGAGGTTCCAATAACGTGAGCCATGATGACCAAGGTCAGGCGGGCGCCAGCGCACACAGTGTTTTTGTTTCCTCTTTGGTGCTAAGGAGGCAAGCGCAGACACAGAGTACCGAGGCGTCAAGCAAAGGTTTCCATATTGGTGCAACGAGACCAAGACCAGAAGGACGGCAAGAAGGAGGTCACCGTGGAGCCCAAGACGGCGTCACCACCAGAGCCTTTGGCAGGCGAATACTGCTTTTGTCAGGATAAGCTGTACTAGATGTCCCCTTTCGAATTGGCCATTGTTGGCTCCCTTCCCGCTCAATATTTGGGGAGAGGACCAGGGCCTCTATAAATAGGATTAGCCACCGCAGTAGGAGGAAACTAATCTCGGAGAGACTGGAACGACCACAAGTTCATCGAGCACAAAAACGCCTCTCCTCAGGAGGCTTTCTTCCCCTTGTACTGTTCATCCTCAGCCCAAGAGGCAATCCACCACACCACACCGGAGTAGGGTATTACAGCACAACAGTGGCCCGAACCAGTATAAATCTTGTCTCCTTTGTGTTGCGAGTTCGTCGAGTTAGTCCCTGAGATCTTAGAAAAGTTAGGACATGGATCGGTAGGGGGAGATCTTCGCGCGCACCCCAGTGTTTGAACCTTGAGGGTTTTGCCGGAACCTGTGATCCGACATTTGGCGCGCTAGGTAAGGGTGCGCCGAAACTTCCCTTCCGTTGCCTCGCGTCCCGTTGTCTCATATTCTCCATGGCAGACGCTCGCCGCGCTCGCGCTGAGCGCCGGGCTGCCCTCGCCGCCCGCGTTGCTCAGACGGCTCCCATCGGCGGGCCACCCCGTCGTTCTCCGCCGCCTGCCGCCAACGCCGCCACCGGCCCGGCGGGGAACGAGCAGCAAGCATCCTCGCTAGACCCCTCGGTGCGGCGGGACAGCCGCACCTTCACTCCATCGCTGACCCCGGCCGGTTCGTCATCCCATGCTCGTCGCGCTCCCGTGGACGTGCAAGCCGCTCTATACACAGCGCGCGAGCTCCTGCGCTACCGCTCCGTCGACGACCTCTACGAGGACTGGCTCGACCGCATCGTCAAGCTTGTCAGCGCCGCAGGGGGCTCCCCTGGGCCGTCCCTCTCACTGCCTCGCCCTCCGCCAGCCGCGGGCGGCGTGGCCCATGGAGCGCCTCCACCACCTCTGCCCTAAGATGGAGTCTTGGCGCCCAGGCGCGCGGCCCCATGGTGCGACCTGCCGCGTCCGGCGCCCGCGCAAGAAGAAAGAAGCTGCCAAGAAGTCCCTCGGCCGCGAGAAAACGCCCCCGCGCTCCCTGCGCCACCACGGCAAGACCGCGTGCCGCCTGTAGTGGCGGTGCATGGACCCCATCAAGGAAAAGTTCTCCACCAGCGCAGAGTCCCGATGACCATGGCAGGCTGCCGCGCCTTCACGCCTGAGGTGCGTAGCGTTGCTTGGCCAGTCAAGTTCAAGCCGGATCTGCCTCCTCGCTATGACGGCACCCGACCCCGCGGAGTTCCTGTAGCTCTACGAGATGAGCATCGAGGCGGCCAACGGCGACGAGAAAGCCATGGCGAACTGGTTCCCCATGGCTCTCAGGGATGGTGCCCACTCCTGGCTCCTGAATCTGCCTCCAGGCTCGATCTCCTCTTGGAACGAGATGCACGACCGTTTTGTTGCCAACTTCCAGGGCACTCGCGACCGCCCGCCGGTTGCGGGTGACCTACGCCGTGTCAAGCAACAACCACGAGAGACCCTCCAGAAGTACATCCAGCGCTTCAACAATGTTTACCTCAAGATCCCTAAGGTGATGGACGAGGCCATCATCACCGCGTTCTCCGATGGCATCCGCGACGTCAAGATGAAGGAGGAGCTCGCCATCCACGAGGAGTTGTGCACGTCCCTGGAGCTATTCAACCTGGAAACCAAGTGCGCAAGAGCTGAGAAGGGGCGCTTCTCCCTCCTCGAGCTCCCGGCTGCGAACCCGGAGGAGAAGAAAGCCAAGGCCAAAGACGTGAAGCGCAAGGGACCAGCCATGCTCGCGGCGGAGCTGGACACCAAGCGCGGCAGGGACCAACCTAAGTCATCCAAGGGCAGCCGACCGTTCTGCACCTTCCATAACCTGCATAGCCACAACACCAATGACTGTCAAGAGCTCAGAGCCATTTGAGAAGGATGCCTCGGTCGACGCCCCGAGTGCCACGACCGGGGCTACGGACAAGGAGGAGGACGTGGTGGCGGACGCTGGGATGATCGTGGCCCGCGTCAGGAGTGGCGCGACCGGCCTCGTGAGGACCGCTGGCAGGACCAGCCTCGCGAAGGTGCCTGGAGGGATCAACCTCGCAAGGATCGTCCTCAGGGCAATGCTGGGCTTCATCCACTGCCGCCATCAAGAAGAAACGACGAACACCACCAAGACGAGGGGGCTGGGGGCTTCCAGGAACCGCGTGCTATCGCTTGCATCTTGGGCGGAGCTCAAGCCCCAGCCTCACAACGTATTTTCAAATAGTTCGCTCGCGAGGTGAACGCAATCCTTCCCAAGCTCGAGGCCATGCGCCCGCTCAGGTCGTCCAAGTGTGCCATTACCTTCAGCTCAGCAGATCAGCTCAAGTGCGCGGCCACCGCCGGCGTCCTCCCAATGCTTTGTTCACCCGTCATCAGCAACGTGCAAGTCACCAAGACCCTCATCGATGGCGGCGCAGGGCTCAACATCCTGTCCGTCGAGACGTTCGACAACCTCCAAGTGCCGTATGATCAGATTCAGCCCACCAAGCCTTTCTTAGGAGTGACCGACGGCTCCACCATGCCGATAGGACAGGTTCGCCTCCCAGTCTCCTTCGGAAAATGCAACAACTACCACATCGAGCTCATCGACTTTGACGTCGCCCACATTCGTCTGCCGTACAATGCCATCCTCGGGTATTCGGCCCTGTCCAAGTTCATGGCAGTGACGTACCACGGCTACAACGTCCTCAAGATGCCAGGAAGCGGCGGGATTATCACAGTCCCCTATGAAGAAAGAGATGCGGTGTGCTCCCTCGAGCGCGCCTTCCAAGTAGCGTCAATCGAAGACCCCAACAACAATGCAGCTCGGTACCCTCCTGAGGATGTCCCCAAGAAGAAGAAGCAGCTACTCCGTGCCGGACCTCAGGAGGGCAGCGCAGCAAGTGGCACCCTGTCAGGATCAGCGCCCGCACCTGGGACGCCTCCCTCCATCGCATAGGAAGGCGGGCCCGGCGCCCTCCTTGGGCACGGCTCGGGGGCTCTCTTCTGGAGGGCCTCAGACCTTGCTAACGTCACGAGGGAGGTGCTCGGGCACCATTTGCAGGTGTGCTTCGCGGTATGTCTCCCTCAGGAGGACACTGGGCAAGGAGTGCTCGGCGCTCAGGAGTTCGTCACCAAGGTATCTCAAGAGCTTGAGGAAGCAAGAGCAATACGCGGCGACCGCCGCCCACCTGGTGTTGCTCCCCACCCAGGCGAGGGTGGTGAGCTGCCCGTCTACATCGACATCCCAGGGCTCAACCGAGCCGCATCACAGGAGCGCTTCTGGCCTTCGCGTGTTGGGCACTGCGAAGGTCCACCTCACAGCTACGTTCACATGTCCTTTGGCCTGCCGAGCGTGGCGTCTGCCTATCAGTGCAACCTGCAGAGCATCATGGCGGGTCAGGAGGCCAGACACCATGCAGTCGTAGATGGACACGGTCCTCAAGGAACCGCCTGGACCCCCAGAGCCTCCCGTGGCCCAGGGCCCGGTGGCTCATGAGGGGCAACCCCTTCGCCGCGTACCTTCAGCTGCCTCAACACCCCTTCATGAACAGAACTAGGTGACATTTTCCAAGTTCATTTAGCTGGGAGCGCCCTCAGGGCTGCATTATTCCCAGGCCACGTGGGTCCGTCCATATGGCATGTATCCCTTCCTTTTTATGTCTTTAGCTTGCTGGGGGCACCCCTTGGGCTGCATCATCCCCAAGCCGCTCGGGCCTGACCCAGTGGCACGTATCGTTCATACATTTACCTGAGCTAGGTTTCCTTTCATGCTTAATCTATCTATGACTATCACCTGCTTGATTGTCGCCCATCGCGGGAGCCGTGCGCCGGTCGTTTTTCTTCAGGACCCTTCGCGTGAGAGGGTTAGGCACGGCGTCTGCGCTCGGGCCCGTCCCTACAACGTAGATAAATCCAACGGTTGATCTCTGTCTGGCGGGCCGGCCCCGTTCACGCACCTCCTTGGGCCGTTGGTGCTAGGCTTTCTCACGCGATAACCTCAGGAGATTCGTTCGGCGCAGGTTGTCTAACCATCTCACAGGACCAACACAGCAAACAAGAATCAAGACCAGGCGCAACCCGCCTTGAGGTAGGGCCTCGTGAGTCCCGCGCTGGCTCATGAGTGCCCAGACACACCTCGTCTATCCCTGTCGTGCAAGCCACATGTTAGGGCGGGGTTGTACACGCCCCGGGGGCTCTCCACAGCAGGGAGTCCCCTCCCACGTACCAGAGGCGGATCGGCAATCACCACGGCGATCGGCGCCCTTCCTCGCGCTAACTTGCAGGAACTTCCTGAAGGCTACATCGGGCGGTACCGCGGACTCTCCCTCTTTTCTCATGCGATTCGCTTGCACGTTAAAAGGGGAGGCTCCTGAGCATCGTGACTCATGAGCTCTTACTGGATCTCCAGCCCTCACCCCCTGGCCTTGACCATGGCACGCGACCTGGCATACCAGCGGCGGCTGAGTTCGCTCGAGGGCCGGGACCTGAGGATGTAGAGCACCAGGAAGAACATGGAGAGGAGGGGAGGCCCGCACAGGCCTGACCTAGCTACTCAGCAGCGGCCGACACCCGAGCCTGGCGTCTCGCGAGGACCAACCTCGGATTGCCAAGATAAGTTTCGCGCTCAGCTCAATAAACTTCTACAGCATAGAGTTGTCATTTGTGTTGCCCCGCTGCGGCGACGTAGTCTCCCTCTCCTACCTCTCGGCGGTCGCTTGCGCGCCAAAGGGGACCTCCTAAGCATCGCGTCTCAGGGGCTCTTACTGGACCTCAGGCCGCTCACCTCCTGGCCTTGACCATGGCACGCAACCTGGCATACCAGCGATGGCTGAAGCCTGCCTGGGGACCGGGACCTGTCGGCGTAGAGCACCACGCCGTCGCGAGGTTGGAAAGGGGAAACCAAGCCGGAACGGAGCACGCATACGCGCAACTTCATAATAGGGATAATATCAACAAAGGACATTACAAACGCCTTACATGCCCCAGCGGGGTCCATTTCTTGATTCCTCACAGGGAACAAAAGGCAGGAACTTAGGGAATCCTAACTACACATGCCCCTGTGGATGACAACATCATCAACAGTGGGCCATCGGAGGCTGGCACCAACCTCATCCAGATCAGCAGCGACGGCGGCCTGACACGGCAGCCTTGCTCCGGGCGCGATGGGAGCTCGGGGGCACGTAGCTGTCGTCGCTTGTCTCCGGAGACTCCACGAGCTCGGGAGAGTCGCTGGACCAACAGGAGTCGCTGTTGTCACTGGAGAAGCTGCAGGCGAGGCCTGTGGCAGGCCCAACGCCCGCCGCTGCGCCGTCCTGGTGACCTCCTTCAAGGCAGCACTCCAGGCGGCGGCCTTCCTCGTCAAAGACCTTGAAGAACAGCATGGAGGCGCCGTCGTACTCGAAGTATATTGCGAGGCCGCCCTCCGCGCGGCAGACTCGGGCAATCTCGCCCCACCCTCGGGTCATGAAGATCCTCCCGGAGGCGACGGCTTCAATTTCTGCTCCAGTCGCCGGGGCATCGCAGTCGGCGTGCTGCAGCCAGAGCTCAAGGGGCCCCCTCGGCTACATCTCTGCAGAGAAGAAGGAAGGCAAGCGAATCCAAGTGCTCGGGGGCATCGCCGCCCACAACACGAACTCGCGCGAGGAGTCCGCGGCGTGGACCCCTGGGGCGACGGCGTGCGCCTCCGCCGCACGGTGGCCAAGGCCATGGCGCAGGCGGCGGCGCTCATCGTCCCTCCCTCCGGACTCATCAGCGTGAGCATACAAGGGCAATGGGTACCTAGGAGGAGGCCTCTCATACCAAGGCCGCGACACCACCGGCCTCACGACCATCTCACGGTGATGAGACCTCCTCTTCTTCGGCGGGAGCAGGTCGGGCTCGTTCAGGGGAGCCTTGCCCTTTTCTGTGGCCGAGAACCTCCGAAACGACGCCATGACTGCACCAGCGAGAAGTGGAGCAAGAAAGGAGAAGAAGCAGGAGAGGCAGAGAAGAGATGAGTGATGGGGCTCCGCCCTCACCTCCCATTTATAGCCAAGGGGAGGCCAACCGCCGGCCTCCATGATCTAAGGTAATAATGATGGTTTTTCCTTGCATGTAGTAGGGACTTGTCAAGTCGGGCAGTTGCCGAGGCTGCATGGGGAAGCGGAGACGCCCACGTCCAATCAACCGCCACGTGTCGACCAAGGCCGCTGGCTATTGGGGCCCGCGGCGCTACGCACTTGACCTTCGGCTTCGCCTCGAAGCCAAGCCCTAGCGCGCCTTGGGCCCGGGGGCTACTGTCGGCATTCTGGGAACGGGGATCCCCAGACTTGCCTGCCTACGGCCCACGGCGTGGCGCTGCAAGCGGGCCCGTACAACCCATCTTCACCAACAAGCACTCAAGACCCTCGCGAGGGGCCAAGCCTCGCGAGTCGGACGACACAAGACCTCCTCAGGAGCGGCCTCACCAGGTTGGCTCGCGAGGGGCGGAGAGTTTAAGGCAAGGCAAACCTCGCGAGGTTCCAATGACGTGAGCCATGACGACCAAGGCCAGGCGGGCGCCAGCGCGCACAGTGTCCTTGTTTCCTCTTTGGTGATAAGGAGGCAAGCGCAGACGCAGAGTACCGAGGCATCAAGCAAAGGTTTCCATATCGGTGCAATGAGACCAAGATCAAAAGGATGGCAAGACGGAGGTTATCGTGGAGCCCAAGACGGCGTCACCACCAAAGCCTTTGGCAGGCGAAGACTGCTCTTGTCAGGATAAGTTGTACTAGCTGTCCCCTTTCGAATTGGCCGTTGTTGGCTCCCTTCCCGCTCAATATTTGGGGAGAGGACCAGGGCCTCTATAAATAGGATTAGCCACCGCACTAGGAGGCAACTAGTCCCGGAGAAACCGGAACGACCACAAGTTCACCGAGCACAAGAACACCTCTCCTCAGGAGGTTGTTTTTCCCCTTGTATTGTTCATCCTCAGCCCAAGAGGCAATCCACCACACCACACTGGAGTAGGGTATTACACCACAACGATGGCCCGAACCAGTATAAATCTTGTGTCCTTTGTGTTGCGAGTTCGTCAAGTTAGTCCCTGAGATCTTAGCGAAGTTAGGACATGGATCGGTAGGGGGAGATCTTCGCGCGCACCCCAGTGTTCGAACCTTGAGGGTTTTGCCGGAACCCGTGATCCGACAGACGTAAATGTGGCGCCCCTAATCTTCTTGGAGTCTTCTTCGCCATAGCTCATCCAGGCACGGATGGCGGGTTGGGAGCACATGGGTGCCGACACATTGTTCGCTGTTATACCTAAAGCAGGGGAGAAGGCATACCACGACGGGGAGAGGGATATGTTCAACATCACACATGATGAAGGCAGAGGAGGAGGTGCTTCTGAGGACGGGTGGGTGAAAGACTCAAACCCCACCCGGTCTAGCAACTACACCCACACACAGCAGGGCTACACCCAAATTGATACGCAGTCCTACACCCAAACCGGCATGGGTACACAGCAGCACGTTTGGGTCGCCGGACAGGCGGAGGAGGAGGACGACGAGGACGATGGTCCGGATGATTTTGCTGGTGATCCGAAGAAGAAGGATAGAGGGGAAAGGTTCAACATGCAGGAAGATGAGCTATTTGTGTGATGCATGGTTTCCACTAGCCTCAACCCGATCCATGGCATGGAGCAAAAGGGCTCAACTTCTTGGGCTAACATTCACACATGGTTCCATGAGGACAAGCATTTCGCACCCTACTCCGACGCAGTCACCTGCAGTCATGAATCAAAGTCCCTCAACCATCAATGGTACACCATCCAAGAGGCCGTGTTGAAATATTGTAGCCACTTGGCGCATCTCATTGCATGGTGGCCTAGTGGTGCGCAAATCACTGAGAAAGTAAGTTGATTTGGCCGGATATGCATAGTTTAGTTGATCACTAGCCGGATATGCATAGTTCAGTTGATCACTAACAGGATATGCATAGTTTTGTTGATAACTATATGGATATGCATAGTTTTGTTGATCACTAGCCAGATATGCATAGTATTGTTGATCATTTGTCGGATATGCATAGTTTTGTGGTTGGGCATCCATAGTTTTGTTGATCATTGGCCAGATATGCATAGTTTTGTTGATCACTAGCCGGATATGCATAGTTTGGTGGTTGGATATGCATAGTTTTGTTGATCACTAGCCGGATATGCATAGTCTTGTTGATCACTAGCCGGATATGCATAATTTTGTGGCCGGATATGCATAGTTTTGTTGACAATGTTTTATTTTGTAGCCTTCTCGTGCGTGTACGGTGTTCAAGAAGTTGGAGAAAAAAAATCACCATCATGCATTGTTGGTTGGAGTTGAATGGGCAACCGAAATGAAATATATACATAGCCAAGACCGCCGCCCAAGCCACCGAGAAAGAAACCAGTGACCCAACCGATCCAACAAAAGAACCACCCAAGAAGGTTAGAAGAGGGTTTCGGGGAAAGAAGTGGGAGGAGGAGAGGGTGAAGCGAGAAGGTGCGGCGGTCAAGATGACGGTGAGGTTTGAGAACATATTGTACAAGAAGGAGGAGGCATACGTCAAGTGCTGCTACCTCTTGAGCACGGCGTTGGTTTTCCCCGAAGAGGAAGGGATGATGCAGCAAAGTAGCGTAAGTATTTCCCTCAGTTTTTGACAACCAAGGTATCAATCCAGTAGGAGGCTACGCGCGAGTCCCTCGCACCTGCACAAAACAAATAAATCCTCGCAACCAACGCGATAAGGGGTTGTCAATCCCTACACGGCCACTTACGAGAGTGAGATCTAATAGATATGAAAAGATAATATTTTTGGTATTTTTGTGATAAAGATGCAAAGTAAAGTAAAAGAAAAGTAAAAATCAAAGGAAACAACCAAGTAGTAGGAGATTAATATGATGAAGATAGACCCGGGGGCCATAGGTTTCACTAGTGGCTTATCTCGAGAGCATAAGTATTCTACGGTGGGTGAACAAATTACTGTTGAGAAATTGATAGAATTGAGCATAATTATAAGAATATCTAGGCATGATCATGTATATAGGCATCACATCCGAGACAAGTAGACCGACTCCTGTCTGCATCTACTACTATTACTCCACTCATCGACCGCTATCTAGCATGCATCTAGAGTATTAAGTTAATGAAGACAGAGTAACGCCTTAAGCAAGATGACATGATGTAGAGGGATAAACTCATGCAATATGATGAAAACCCCATATTGTTATCCTCGATGGCAACAATACAATACGTGCCTTGCTGCCCCTACTGTCACTAGGAAAGGACACCGCAAGATTGAACCCAAAGCTAAGCACTTCTCCCATTGCAAGAAAGATCAATCTAGTAGGCCAAACCAAACTGATAATTCGAAGAGACTTGCAAAGATAACCAATCACACATAAAAGAATTCAGAGAAGATTCAAATATTGTTCATAGATAAACTTGATCATAAACCCACAATTCATCGGTCTCAACAAACACACCGCAAAAAGAAGATTACATCGAATAGATCTCCATAAGAGAGAGGGAGAACATTGTATTGAGATCCAAAAAGAGAGAAGAAGCCATCTAGCTACTAACTATGGACCCGTAGGTCTGAGGTGAACTACTCACACTTCATCGGAGGGGCTATGGTGTTGATGTAGAAGCCCTCCGTGATCGATGCCCCCTACGGCGGAGCTCCGGAACAGGCCCCAAGATGGGATCTCGTGGATACAGAAAGTTGCGGCGGTGGAATTAGGGTTTTGGATCCGTTTCTGATCGTTTGGGGGTACGTAGGTATATATAGGAGGAAGGAGTACGTAGGTGGAGCAACAAGGGGCCCACGAGGGTGGAGGGCGCGCCTGGGGGGGGGTAGGCGCGCCCCCTACCTTGTGGCCTCCTCTTTTGTGTCTTGACGTAGGGTCCAAGTCTCCTGGGTCTTGTTCATTGAGAAAATCACGTTCCCAAAGGTTTCATTCCGTTTGGACTCCGTTTGATATTCCTTTTCTTCGAAACCCTAAAACAGGCAAAAAACAAAAAATCTGGGCTGGGCCTCCGGTTAATAGGTTAGTCGCAAAAATAATATAAAAGTGGATAATAAAGCCCAATAATGTCCAAAACAGTAGATAATATAACATGGAGCAATCAAAAATTATATATATGTTGGAGACGTATCAAGTGCTCAGACATCAATGAGAAAAAAGGCGAAGAGGTTCAAACTGTTGATGGAGGCAATCGAGAAGAAGCTAGCACTCAAAGAGAAGAGGGCCATGAACGAAGAGAACAAGGTCATGCTCAAGGAGAAGAAGACGATGCTCAAAGAAAATAAGGTGACGGTCACAGCTGATTTGGAGGACGCCAAGATGGTGTCCTTCTATTTAGAGTCTTTGGATGCCAATGCAAGGATGATCGTGCAAGCCGTCTGCTAGAAGATGTTATAGTGGTAGAAAGATGAGTTGGAGGCGGCAGATAAGAAGGAGGAAGAGGAGGCAACGACAGAGTAGCAACCAGAGGCTACATACGTGGAGGCTTGGATTGCCAGTCCGGTAGGGCAAAAAACTTAAGAATAGTTGTCTCTTTTTGGTTGTGATCGAGCATGTAATCTGGTGCTGGTGTGATATGGCGTGCACTATGGATCACTTTATTTGTATTTGAAGCTACCCTTTCTTGACGCATATACATGATATCATTGGATGGATGGTTGATAACCCACAAGTATAGGGGATCGCAACAGTTTTTGAGGGTAAAGTATTCAACCCAAATTTATTGATTCGACACAAGGGGAACCAAAGAATACTCTCAAGTATTAGCAGCCGAGTTGTCAATTCAACCACACCTAGAAACTTAATATCTGCAGCAAAGTATTTAGTAGCAAAGTAATATGATAGTAGTGGTAACGGTAGCAAAAGGTAACAGTAGTAAAAGTAGTGTTTTTGGTATTTTGTAGTGATGATAGCAATAGCAACAGGAAAGTAAATAAGCGAAGAACAATATATGGAAAGCTCGTAGGCAATGGATTGGTGATGGAGAATTATGCCGGATGCGGTTCATCATGTAACAGTCATAACCTAGGGTGACACAGAACTAGCTCCAGTTCATCAATGTAATGTAGGCATGTATTCCGAATATAGTCATACATGCTTATGGAAAAGAACTTGCATGACATCTTTTGTCCTACCCTCCCGTGGCAGCGGGGTCCTTATGGAAACTAAGGGATGTTAAGGCCTCTTTTTAATAGAGTACCAGAACAAAGCATTAACACATAGTGAATACATGAACTCCTCAAACTATGGTCATCACCGGTAAGTATCTCGATTATTGTCACTTTGGGTTTAACGGATCATAACACATAATAGGTGACTATAGACTTGCAAGATATGATCAAGAACTCTCATATATTGATGAAAACATAATTGGTTCAGATCTGAAATCATGGCACTCGGGCCCTAGTGATAAGCATTAAGCATAGCAAAGTCATAGCAACATCAATCTCAGAACATAGTGGATACTAGGGATCAAACCCAAACAAAACTAACTCGAATACATGATAGATCCCATCCAACCCATCACCGTCTAGCAAGCCTACGATGGAATTACTCACGCACGGCGGTGAGCATCATGAAATTGGTGATGGAGGATGGTTGATGATGACGATGGCGACGGATTCCCCTCTCCGGAGCCCCGAACGGACTCCAGATCAGCCCTCCCGAGAGGTTTTAGGGCTTGGCGGTGGCTCCGTATCGTAAAACGTGATGAATTTTTTGTTGGAAATATGCCCTAGAGGCAATAATAAATTGGTTATTATTATATTTCCTTGTTCATGATAATCGTTTATTATCCATGCTAGAATTGTATTGATAGGAAACTCAGATACATGTGTGGATACATAGACAACACCATGTCCCTAGTAAGCCTCTAGTTGACTAGCTCGTTGATCAATAGATGGTTACGGTTTCCTGACCATGGACATTGGATGTCGTTGATAACGGGATCACATCATTAGGAGAATGATGTGATGGACGAGACCCAATCCTAAGCCTAGCACAAAGATCGTGTAGTTCGTATGCTAAAGCTTTTCTAATGTCAAGTATCATTTCCTTAGACCATGAGATTGTGCAACTCCCGGATACCGTAGGAGTGCTTTGGGTGTGCCAAACGTCACAACGTAACTGGGTGGCTATAAAGGTACACTACAGGTATCTCCGAAAGTGTCTGTTGGGTTGGCATGAATCGAGACTGGGATTTGTCACTCCGTGTAAACGGAGAGGTATCTCTGGGCCCACTCGGTAGGACATCATCATAATGTGCACAATGTGACCAAGGAGTTGATCACGGGATGATGTGTTACGGAACGAGTAAAGAGACTTGCCGGTAACGAGATTGAACAAGGTATCGGGATACCGACGATCGAATCTCGGGCAAGTATCGTACCGATAGACAAAGGGAATTGTATACGGGATTGATTGAATCCTTGACATCGTGGTTCATCCGATGAGATCATCGTGGAACATGTGGGAGCCAACATGGGTATCCAGATCCCGCTGTTGGTTATTGACCGGAGAGTTATCTCGGCCATGTCTGCATGGTTCCCGAACCCGTAGGGTCTACACACTTAAGGTTCGATGACGCTAGGGTTATAGGGAATAGATATACGTGGTTACCGAATGTTGTTCGGAGTCCCGGATGAGATCCCGGACGTCACGAGGAGTTCCGGAATGGTCCGGAGGTAAAGATTTATATATGGGAAGTCCTGTTTTGGTCGCCGGAAAAGTTTCGGGTTTATCGGTAATGTACCGGGACCACCGGGAGGGTCCCGGTGGTCCACCAAGTGGGGCCACCAGCCCCGGAGGGCTGCATGGGCCAAGTGTGGGAGGGGACCAGCCCCAGGTGGGCTGGTGCGCCCCCCCACCAAGGCCCAAGGCGCAAGGGAGAGTGGAAGGGGGCAAACCCTAGGCTCAGATGGGCCTAAGGCCCACCTAGTGGTGCGCCCCCCTCTCTCCCCCCTTGGCCGCCCCCCTAGATGGGATCTAGGGCTGGCCGCCACCCCTAGGGGTGGAAACCTAGGTGGGGGCGCAGCCCCTCCCCTCCCCCTATATATACTTGAGGTTTTGGGCTGCCATAGACACGATTCAATCTCCTTCTTGGCGCAGCCCTACCCCTCTCCCTCCTCGTCTCTTGCGGTGCTTGGCGAAGCCCTGCTGGAGTACCACGCTCCTCCACCACCACCACGCCGTCGTGCTGCTGCTGGATGGAGTCTTCCCCAACCTCTCCTTCTCCCCTTGCTGGATCAAGGCGTAGGAGACGTCACCGGGCTGTACGTGTGTTGAACACGGAGGTGCCGTCCGTTCGGCACTAGGATCATCGGTGATTTGGATCACGACGAGTACGACTCCATCAACCCCGTTCACTTGAACGCTTCCGCTTAGCGATCTACAAGGGTATGTAGATGCACTCTCCTTCCCCTCGTTGCTAGATTACTCCATAGATTGATCTTGGTGATGCGTAGAAAATTTTGAATTTCTGCTACGTTCCCCAACAGTGGCATCATGAGCTAGGTCTATGCGTAGTTTCTATGCACGAGTAGAACACAAAGTAGTTGTGGGCGTCGATTTTGTCAATTTACTTGCCGTTACTAGTCTTATCTTGATTCGGCGGCATCGTGGGATGAAGCGGCCCGGACCGACCTTACACGTACTCTTACGTGAGACTGGTTCCACCGACTGACATGCACTAGTTGCATAAGGTGGCTAGCGGGTGTCTGTCTCTCCCACTTTAGTCGGATCGGATTCGATGAAAAGGGTCCTTATGAAGGGTAAATAGAAATTGGCATATCACGTTGTGGTTTTCGCGTAGGTAAGAAACGTTCTTGCTAGAAACCTATAGCAGCCACGTAAAAACTTGCAACAACAATTAGAGGACGTCTAACTTGTTTTTGCAGCATATGCCTTGTGATGTGATATGGCCAAAAGGATGTGATGAATGATATATGTGATGTATGAGATTGATCATGTTCTTGTAATAGGAATCACGACTTGCATGTCGATGAGTATGACAACCGGCAGGAGCCATAGGAGTTGTCTTTATTTATTTATGACCTGCGTGTCAACATAAACGTCATGTAATTACTTTACTTTATTGCTAAAGCGTTAGCCATAGTAGTAGAAGTAATAGATGACGAGACAACTTCAAGAAGACACGATGATGGAGATCATGATGATGGAGATCATGGTGTCATGCCGGTGACAACGATGATCATGGAGCCCCGAAGATGGAGATCAAAAGGAGCAAAATGATATTGGCCATATCATGTCACTATTTGATTGCATGTGATGTTTATCATGTTTTACATCTTATTTGCTTAGAACGACGGTAGCTTAAATAAGATGATCCCTCACTAAAATTTCAAGAAAGTGTTCCCCCTAACTGTGCACCGTTGCGAAGGTTCGTTGTTTCGAAGCACCACGTGATGATCGGGTGTGATAGATTCTAACGTTCGAATACAACGGGTGTAAGCCAGATTTACACAGCAAAAACACTTAGGTTGACTTGACGAGCCTAGCATGTACAGACATGGCCTCGGAACACGGAAGACCGAAAGGTCGAGCATGAGTCGTATAGAAGATACGATCAACATGAAGATGTTCACCGATGTTGACTAGTCCGTCTCACGTGATGATCGGACACGGCCTAGTTGACTCGGATCATGTTTCACTTAGATGACTAGAGGGATGTCTATCTGAGTGGGAGTTCATTAAATGAACTCAATTATCATGAACATAGTCTAAATTGTCTTTGCAAATATGTTGTAGATAAATAGCTCACGTTGTAGCTCCCTGTTTCAATACGTTCCTAGAGAAAGACCAAGTTGAAAGATATTGTAAGCAATGATGCGGACTAGGTCCGTAGTCCGAGGAGTGTCCTCACTGCTACACAGAAGGCTTACGTCTTTGATGCACCGCTCGATGTGCAAACCCCTACAACGTCGTCTGTGGATGTTGTGAACACCTGACAGACACATCCTGATGACTACTTGATAGTTTAGTGCACCATACTTTACGGCTTAGAATCGGGATTCCAATGACGTTTTGAACGCCATAGAACATATGAGATGTTCCAAGAGCTGAAATTGGGATTTCAGGCTCATGCCCGTGTTGAGAGGTGTGAGACCTCTGACAAGTTCTTTTGCCAACAAGATGGAGGAGAATAGCTCAGCTAGTGAGCATGTGCTCAGAATGTCTGGGTGCTACAATCACTTAAATCAAGTGGGAGTTAAACTTCCAGATAAGATAGTGATTGATAGAGTTCTCTAGCCACTATCACTAAGCTACTAGATCTTCGTGATGAACTATGACATGCAAGGGATGGAGTTGATCCCGGAGCTGTTCGCGGTGCTTAAGACCGCAAAAGGTAGAAATCAAGAAGGAGCATCAAGTGTTGATGGTTTAACAAGACCACTGGTTTCAAGAAGGGCAAGGGCTAGAAGGGAAACTTCATGGATGGCAAACCAGTTGCCGCTCCAGTGAAGGAACCCAAGGTTGAACCCAAACCCGAGACTAAGTGCTTCTATTGTAAGGGGAACGGTCACTGGTAGCGGAATTACCCCAAATGCATGGTAGATAAGAAGGCTGGCAACTTCAACAAAGTATATACGTGTTATTAATGTGTACCTCACTAGTACTCCTGGTAGCACCTGGGTATTGGATACCGGTTCAGTTGCTATTATTGGTGACTTGAAGCAAAAGCTACGGACTAAACGGAGACTGGCTAAGGGCGAGGTGACGATGTGTGTTGGAAGTGTTTCCAAAGTTGATGAGATCACCATCGCACGCTCCATCTGCCTTCGGGATTAGTATTGAACCTAGATAAATGTTATCAGGTGTCTACGTTGAGCATGAATATGATTAGATCATGTTCATTGCAATACGGTCATTCATTTAAGTTAGAGAATAATGGTTATTCTGTTTACATGAATGATACCTTTCATGGTCATGCACCCTATGTGAATGGTTCATTGAATCTCGGTCGTGGTAATACACATGTTCACGCCAAAAGATGTAGAGTTAATAATGATAGTACCACTTTCTCGTGGCACTGCCGCTTAGGTCATATTGGCGTAAGATGCATGAAGAAACTCCATGTCGATGGATGTTTGGAGTCACTTGATTTTGAATCGCTTGACACATGCGAGCCATGCCTCATGGGCAGGATGACTAAGACCCCGTTTTCAGGTACAATGAAACGGGCAAGTGACTTGTTGGAAATCATACATACTGATGCATGTGATCCAATCAGAATTGAAGCGTGCGGTGGATATCGCTATTTTCTCATCTTCACTGATGATTTGGGTAGATATAGGTATATCTACTTAATGAAGCACAAGTCTGAAACGTTTGAAAAGTTCAAGCGATTTCAGAGTGAAGTTAAGAATCATCATAACAAGAAGATCAAATTCCTACGATCTGATCAATGAGAATATCTGAGTTATGAGTTTGGCAATCACTTAAGACATTGTGGAATTGTTTCACAGTTGAAGCCACCTGGAACACCACAAAGTAATGGTGTATCCGGACGTCGTAATCGAACCTTATGAGATATGGTGCGATCTATGATGTCTCTTACCAATCTACCGTTTTCATTTTGAGGTTATGCGTTAGAGACAGCTGCATTCACTTTAGATAGGACACCATCTAAGTCCGTTGAGATGACGTCGTATGAACATTGGTTTGGCAAGAAACCAAAGTTGTCGTTTCTTAATGTTTGGGGCTGCGATGCTTAAGGCTTCAGCCGGAGAAGCTCGAACCCAAAGCGGACAAACACATCTTCATAGGATACCCAAAGGTGACAGTAGGGTATACCTTCTATCTCAGATCCGAGGGCAAATTGTTTGTCGCTAAGAACGGGTCCTTTCTCGAGAAGGAGTTTCTCTCGAAAGAATTGAGTGGGAGGAAGATAGAACTTGATGAGGTTGTCGAACCTTTATTTCAACCAGAGAGTGATGCAACACAGAAAGATGTTTTCTGTGGCACCTACGTCTGTTGAATAGGAAGTTAATGATAGTGATCATGAAGCTTCGGATCAAGTTGCTATCGAACCTCGTAGGTCGACAAGGATATGTACTACTCCTGAGTGGTACGGTAATCCTGTCTTAGATATCATGTTGTTAGACAACAATGAACCTACGAGCTATGGAGAAGCGATGGTGGGCCCGTATTCCGACAAATGGTTAGAAGCCATGAAATCCGAGATAGGATCCATGTATCAGAACAAAGTATGGACTTTGGTGGACTTGCCCGATGATCGGCAAGCCATTGAGATAAATGGATCTTTAAGAAGAAGACGGACGTGGGCGGTAATGTTACCGTCTATGAAGCTCGACTTGTGGGAAAGAGTCTTTTCACAAGTTCAAGGAGTTGACTACGATGAGAATTTCTCACCCGTAGCGATGCTTAAGTCCGTCGGAATCATGTTAGCATTAGCTGTATTTTTCGATTATGAAATCTTACAGATGGATGTCAAAACAAGTTTTCTTACCAGTTTTCGTAAGAAAAGTTGTATGTGATACAATAAAAGGTTTTGTCGATCCTAAGGATGCTAAAAGGTATGCTGGCTCCAGCAATCCTTCTATGGACTAGAGCAAGCATCTCGGAATCGGAATATATGTTTTGATGGAGTGATCAAAGCTTTTAGGTTTATACAATGTTTGCTAGAAACTTGTATTTACAAGAAAGTGAGTGGGAGCACTACAACATTTCTGATAAGTATATGTGGATGACATATTGTTGATCCGAAATAATGTAGAATTTCTGGAAAGCATAAACGGTTGTTTGAAGAGTGTTTTTCAAAGGAAGACCTGGATAAAGCTGCTTACATATTGGGCATCAAGATCTATAGAGATAGATCAAGACGCCTGATGATACTTTCAAAGAACGCACACCTTGACATGTTTTTGAAGGAGTTCAAAATAGATCAGTCAAAGAAGGGGTTCTTACCTGAGTTGTAAGGTGTGAAGTTGAGTAAGACTCAAAGCTTGACCACGGCAGAAGAAAGAGGAAGGACGAAGGTCGTCCCCTATGCTCTTGTCATAGGCTCTATACGGTATGCCATGCTGAGTACCGCACCTGATGTGTGCCTTGCCACATGTCTGGCAAGAGGGTACAAAGGTGATCTAGGAGTAGATCACCAGATAGCGGTCAAAATTATCCTTAGAGGAATAAGGAAATGTTTCTCGGTTATGGAGGTGATAAAGAGTTCGACGTAAAGAGTTACGTCGATGCAAGCTTAACACCTATCCGGATAGCTCTGAGTAGAGATACCGGATACGTATAATGGAGCAACAATTTGGAATAGCTCCAAGTGGAACGTGGTAGCAGCATCTACGATATAAAGTTTTGCGAAATACATAGGGATCTGAATATGGCAAGACCCGTTGACTACAACCTCTCTCACAAGCATAACATGATCAAACCCAGAACTCTTTGAGTGTTTATCACATAGTGATGTGAACTAGATCATTGAGTCTAGTAGACTCTTGGATGTTGGTCACATGGCGATGTGACCTGTGAGTGTTAATCACATGGCGATGTGAACTAGATTATTGACTCTAGTGCAAGTGGGAGACTGTTGGAAATATGCCCTAGAGGCAATAATAAATTGGTTATTATTATATTTCCTTGTTCATGATAATCGTTTATTATCCATGCTAGAATTGTATTGATAGGAAACTCAGATACATGTGTGGATACATAGACAACACCATGTCCCTAGTAAGCCTCTAGTTGACTAGCTCGTTGATCAATAGATGGTTACGGTTTCCTGACCATGGACATTGGATGTCGTTGATAACGGGATCACATCATTAGGAGAATGATGTGATGGACAAGACCCAATCCTAAGCCTAGCACAAAGATCGTGTAGTTCGTATGCTAAAGCTTTTCTAATGTCAAGTATCATTTCCTTAGACCATGAGATTGTGCAACTCCCGGATACCGTAGGAGTGCTTTGGGTGTGCCAAACGTCACAACGTAACTGGGTGGCTATAAAGGTACACTACAGGTATCTCCGAAAGTGTCTGTTGGGTTGGCACGAATCGAGACTGGGATTTGTCACTCCGTGTAAACGGAGAGGTATCTCTGGGCCCACTCGGTAGGACATCATCATAATGTGCACAATGTGACCAAGGAGTTGATCACGGGATGATGTGTTACGGAACGAGTAAAGAGACTTGCCGGTAACGAGATTGAACAAGGTATCGGGATACCGACGATCGAATCTCGGGCAAGTATCGTACCGATAGACAAAGGGAATTGTATACGGGATTGATTGAATCCTTGACATCGTGGTTCATCCGATGAGATCATCGTGGAACATGTGGGAGCCAACATGGGTATCCAGATCCCGCTGTTGGTTATTGACCGGAGAGTTGTCTCGGCCATGTCTGCATGGTTCCCGAACCCGTAGGGTCTACACACTTAAGGTTCGATGACGCTAGGGTTATAGGGAATAGATATACGTGGTTACCGAATGTTGTTCGGAGTCCCGGATGAGATCCCGGACGTCACGAGGAGTTCCGGAATGGTCCGGAGGTAAAGATTTATATATGGGAAGTCCTGTTTTGGTCGCCGGAAAAGTTTCGGGTTTATCGGTAATGTACCGGGACCACCGGGAGGGTCCCGGTGGTCCACCAAGTGGGGCCACCAGCCCCGGAGGGCTGCATGGGCCAAGTGTGGGAGGGGACCAGCCCCAAGTGGGCTGGTGCGCCCCCCCACCAAGGCCCAAGGCGCAAGGGAGAGTGGAAGGGGGCAAATCCTAGGCTCAGATGGGCCTAAGGCCCACCTAGTGTTGCGCCCCCTCTCTCCCCCCTTGGCCGCCCCCCCTAGATGGGATCTAGGGCTGGCCGCCACCCCTAGGGGTGGAAACCTAGGTGGGGGCACATCCCCTCCCCTCCCCCTATATATACTTGAGGTTTTGGGCTGCCATAGACACGATTCAATCTCCTTCTTGGCGCAGCCCTACCCCTCTCCCTCCTCGTCTCTTGCGGTGCTTGGCGAAGCCCTGCTGGAGTACCACGCTCCTCCACCACCACCACGCCGTCGTGCTGCTGCTGGACGGAGTCTTCCCCAACCTCTCCTTTTCCCCTTGCTGGATCAAGGTGTAGGAGACGTCACCGGGCTGTACGTATGTTGAACACGGAGGTGCCGTCCGTTGGGCACTAGGATCATCGGTGATTTGGATCACGACGAGTACGACTCCATCAACCCCGTTCACTTGAACGCTTCCGCTTAGCGATCTACAAGGGTATGTAGATGCACTCTCCTTCCCCTCGTTGCTAGATTACTCCATAGATTGATCTTGGTGATGCGTAGAAAATTTTGAATTTCTGCTACGTTCCCCAACATCTTTCTCTCTGATTTTTTTCTCCCCGAAACACAATATATAGAGTTGGAGTTGGAGTCGGAGCAGCTCCAGGGGGCCCACGAGGTAGGGGTGCGGCCCCCACCCTCGTGGACAGGTTGTGGGCCCCTGGCCTTCTTCTTTTGCAGGTATTTTTTATATTTTCCAAAAAGTTGCTCCGTGAAGTTTCAGGTCATTCTGAGAACGTTTGTTTCTGCACATAAATAACACCATGGTAATTCTGCTGAAAACAACGCCAGTCCGGGTTAGTTCCATTCAAATCATGCAAGTTAGAGTCCAAAACAAGGGCAAAAGTGTTTAGAAAAGTAGATACTACAGAGACGTATCAACTCCCCCAAGCTTAAACCTTTGCTTGTCCTCAAGCAATTCAGTTGACCAACTGAAAGTGATAAAGAAAAACTTTTACAAACTCTGTTTGCTCTTGTTATTGTAAATATGTAAAGCCAGCATTCAAGTTTTTAGCAAAGATTATGACTAACCACATTTGCAATAATGCTTAGGTCTCAAGTTTACTCATATCAATAGCATAATCAACTAGCGAGCAATAATGATAAATCTTGGATCAAAACAATCATAATATGAAATAACAAGATGGTATCTCGCTAGCCCTTTTTGAGACCGCAAAACATAAATGTAGAGCACCTTTAAAGACCAAGGACTGACTAGACATTGTAATTCATAGTAAAAGAGATCCAGTCAAGTCATACTCAATGTAAACTAACAATAGTGAATGCAAATGACAGCGGTGCTCTCCAACTGGTGCTTTTTAATAAGAGGATGATGACTCAGCATAAAAGTAAATAGATAGGCCCTTCGTAGAGGGAAGCAGAGATTTGTAGAGGTGCTAGAGCTCAGGTTTGAAATAGAGGTGAATAATATTTTGAGCGGTGTACTTTCATTGTCAACATAACAACCAAGAGATGGCAATATCTTCCATGCTACACACATTATAGGTGGTTCCCAAACAGAATGGTAAAGTTTATACTCCCCCTTCCACCAATAAGCATCAATCCATGGCTTGCTCGAAACAACGAGTGCCTCCAACTAACAAGAGTCTGAGGGGGAGTTTTGTTTGCAATTATTTTGATTTAGTTTGCGTAAAGCATGGGACTGGGCATCCCGGTGACCAGCCATTTATCTCGTGAGTGAGGAGCGGAGTCCACTCCTCTTGAGAATAACCCTCCTAAAGCATACAAAACAGGATATTTATTTGAAGGTTTAGAGTTTGGCACATACAAATTTACTTGGAACTGCAGGTAGATACCGTATATAGGAAGGTATAGTGGACTCATGTGGAATAACTTCGGGGTTTAAGGGATTGGATGCACAAGCAGTATTCCCACTTAGTACAGGTGAAGGCTAGCAAAAGACTGGGAAGCGACCAGCTAGAGAGCGACAACAGTCATGAACATGCATTAAAATTAATCAACACCAAATGCAAGCATGAGTAGGATATAATCCATCATGAACATAAATATCGTGAAGGCTATGTTGATTTTGTTTCAACTAGATGCGTGAACATGCGCCAAGTCAAGTCACTTAAATCATTCAGAGGAGGATACCACCCTATCATACCACATCATAACCATTTCAATAGCATGTTGGCACACAAGGTAAACCATTATAACTCATAGCTAATCAAGCATGGCACAAGAACTATGATCTCTAGTTGTCATTGCAAACATGTTTATTCATAATAGGCCGAATCAGGAATGATCAACTAATCATATTTACAAAAACAAAAGAGGTCGAGTTCATACCAACTTTTCTCATCTCAGTCAGTCCATCATATATCATCATAATTGCCTTTCACTTGCATGACCGAATAGTGTGAATAATAATAATAGTGCACGTGCATTGGACTAAGCTGGAATCTGTAAGCATTCAATAAACAGGAGAAGACAAGGCAATATGCGCTCTTTTGTCAGATCAACAATTATGCATATAAGAGCCACTTCAACAATTTAATCATGGTCTTCTCCTATCGACCCCCAAAGAAAAGAAAAGAAATAAAACTATTTACACGGGAAAGCTCCCAACAAGCAAAAGAAGAACATGAAATCTTTTTGGGTTTTCTTTTTAATTACTACTACAAGCATGGAAAGTAAACTAATTAAAAGCTACAACTAATAAATTTTTTTGGTTTTTCTCAAGGTTTATTAAACACACTAGAAGAAAGCATAAAAAGGAAATAAACTAGCGTGGATGATACAATGAAAAAGTATGAGCACCGACATCTAGCCATGAGTGTGTGAACATAAATGTAATGTCGATGGGAAATATGTACTCCCCCAAGCTTAGGCTTTTGGCCTAAGTTGGTCTATGGCCACGGCTGGCCTGGCGGATATCCATAATAATAGTCGGGGTCGTACTGAGAAGAAGAAGACTCCGATTGCCACTGGCTGGCAATCATCTCCGGATCCCACTGGTAATTAGATTGTCGTGAAGGATCAACTTGTGGTTCGGGCTCTGGCTCCATGGCTGGTGCAGGGTTCCGGTAGGCGTGAATAGCCTCTAACGGAACAAGGTACTGGCCTACAGATAAATCAAACAAAGAAGGAGCAGGCAGGGTAATAGTCTCAGGATGATGTTTATCAAAGAACAATTTATATTTAAGCTCTCCTTCCCTATTCTTAACAATAAAATCATGTGCCACCATAGTTCTATAATCTAAATAAACACAAGGCAGCACCTTTTCTTCCTTCTCATAATGCCTAATAGGTATGTTAAAATGTGCAGCTAGGCGTGAAGCATAGATGCCTCCAAAGATGGGGCCCTTGGTACGGTTCAGACTTAACCGTTTAGCAATAATGCCGCCCATACTAACAGAGTTATCACCGTATAAACCGTGGAGCAAAATAATAATATCAGGGACACTAAGGTTTCCACAGTTTCCGCGACCAATTAAACAACGACTAGTAAATAATGCAAAATAGCGTAAAACAGGAAAATGTATGCTAGTGATTCGTGCATCGGAAACCTTCCTTGTTTCCCCTATAGTGATAGTATCAATAAACCCATCCACATCCTCGTGATGTGGTTCCTCTGTCTTGCCCTCGAAAGGGACTAAACAAACCCGACAAAAATCATAAAGTGACATCTCATTATGCTCATCATATAAATGAAACTCCACCATAGGTGGTGAGCTCCTAGAATGGAAATGAAAGTTTTACACAAAGATATTTGTGAGTAAGAGATACGGATCGCGTTGGTCGTGGAGGAAAGTGGTGAGGCCTGCATTCTTAGCCAATTCATGAAAATCTTCATAAATCCGGCTGCTCTCAAGAAATCATCAGAAGGCCATTCACACGACCGAACCTCCGCGGTGCGAGGCGGATTATACTTAGGCTTCGGTGCCTTTTCCTTCGAGCTTCGGCTCGATGAGCCCCTCAAAAGTCTCTTCATCATTTTCTAAAAAATTCTGAAATTTTTAGTAACTTCGAAATAAAAGTAAACCAAACTCAATAATATTGATAGCAACTACTCCTACAAGTGCCTAGGGCCTATATCATGCATCAAAACTACTTTTGACCATATAAATTTGACATGCAAGCTCAAGAACAGGGTCACCTAAGCAGCAAAAATTTGCAATGAATAAAGCACAGAACAAAAACTAATTGGACCAATGGAGGAGTCACATACCAAGGAACAATCTCCCCAAGCAGTTTTGTGAGAGGTGCTCTGAGCAAGGAGATCGAAAATGGCAGCAAAATGAGCTTGGACTTGGGTTTGAGCTGGTTATTCGTGTTTGGGTGAGGAAGAAGGAGTGTGTGGGTGAAAGGATAGGGCCACCATGGGCCCACGAGGTAGGGGGGCGCCCAGGGGGGTAGGGCGCGCCCTCCACCCTCGTGGGCAGGTGGTTGACCCCCTACTATGTTCTCAGTGCCAAATATTCTCAAATATTCCAGAAAAAAATCATATTTAAATTTCAGGGTATTTGGAGAACTTTTATTTTCGGGGTATTTTTATATTGCACGGATAATCAGATAACATACAGAAAAATACTAATTTTATTTTATTTAATATAAATAACAGAAAGTAAAAGGAGGGTACAACAGGTTGTGCCTTCTACTTTCATCCATCTCATGATCATCAAAAGGAATCCACTAACAAGGTTGATCAAGTCTTGTTAACGAACTCATTCCGAATAATATGGAACCGGAGAAATTTCGAATAACACTATGTTACCTCAACGGGGATATGCACATCACCAATAATAAGAATATCGTATTTCTTCTTGACAGTAGGAAGAGGAAATTCAAAACCTCCAAATATAATCGATGTAATTTTTCCAATAGACTTGATACTATGAACTTGAGGTTGTTTCCTCGGAAAGTGTACCGTATGCTCATTACCATTAACATGAAAAGTGACATTGCCTTTAGTGCAATCAATAACAGCCCCTTTACTACCTGTGTCGGGTTATCAAGACCATGAGTTTCTTCAATAGGTAAAGGATTAAAATCATATGTTTCTTTAACAGGCGGTAAATTAAGACCATGTATTTCTCCAATAGGAGGTAAATTCTTAACATCTTCAGCTTTAATACCTTTTTCTTTCATAGATTTCTTTGCCTCTTGCATATCTTCAGGACTGAGAAATAGAATACCCCTCTTCTTCGGAGTTGGTTTAGGAATAGGCTCAGGAATTAGCTCCGGAGGTGTCCAATTATTTTCATTTGTCAACATATTATTCAATAGAATGTCAGCTTCATCTAGTTCTTTCCCTGAAAACAGAACCAGCACAACTATCCAGGTAATCTCTGGAGGCATCGGTTAGTCCATTATAAAAGATATCAAGTATTTCATTTTTCTTAAGAGGATGATCAGGCAAAGCATTAAGTAATTGGAGAAGCCTCCCCCAAGCTTGTGGGAGACTCTCTTCTTCAATTTGCACAAAATTATATATATCCCTTAAAGCAGCTTGTTTCTTATGAGCAGGGAAATATTTAGCAGAGAAGTAATAAATCATATCCTGGGGACTACACACACAACCAGGATCAAGAGAATTAAACCATATCTTAGCATCACCCTTTAATGAGAACGGAAATATTTTAAGGATATAAAAGTAACGAGTTCTCTCATCAGTAGTGAACATGGTGGCTATATCATTTAATGTGCCACAACAGTTTCAGATTCATAGCCATGAAAAGGATCAGATTCAACCAAAGTAATTATATCAGGATCAACAGAGAATTCATAATCCTTATCAGTAACACAGATAGGTGAAGTAGCAAAAGCAGGGTCAGGTTTCATCCTAGCATTTAGAGATTGCTTATTCCATTTAGCTAATAACCTCTTAAGTTCGTGTCTATCTTTGCAAGCTAAAATAGCTAAAGAAGCTTCTTTATCAAAAACATAACCCTCTGGAATAACAGGCAAGTCTTCATCATCAATTTCATCAGTATTATCAGATTCAACATTTTCAATCTCTCTAGCCCTAGCAAGTTGTTCATCAAGAAATTCACCAAGTGGCACAGTAGTATCAAGCATAGAAGTAGTTTCATGATAAGTATCATGTATAGCAGAAGTGGCATCATCAATAACATGCGACATATCAGAATGAATAGCAGAAGCAGGTTTAGGTGTCGCAAGCTTACTCAAAAAACAAGGTGAATCAAGTGCAAAGCTAGATGGCAGTTCCTTACCTCCCCTCGTAGTTGAGGGATAAATCTTGGTTCTTGGATCTTTCAAGTTCTTCATAATGATAAGCAGATATAAATCCCAAGTGACTCAAAGAATAGAGCTATGCTCCCCGGCAATGGCGCCAGAAAATAGTCTTGATAACCCACAAGTATAGGGGATCACAACAGTTTTCGAGGGTAAAGTATTCAACCCAAATTTATTGATTCGACACAAGGGGAGCCAAAGAATACTCTCAACTATTAGCAGCTGAGTTGCCAATTCAACCACACCTGGAAACTTAATATCTGCAGCAAAGTATTTAGTAGAAAAGTAATATGATAGTAGTGGTAACGGTAGCAAAAGGTAACGGTAGCAAAAGGTAACGGTAGTAAAAGTAGTGTTTTTGGTATTTTGTAGTGATGATAGCAATAGCAACGGGAAAGTAAATAAGCGAAGAACAATATATGGAAAGCTCGTAGGCAATGGATCGGTGATGGAGAATTATGCCGGATGCGGTTCATCATGTAACAGTCATAACCTAGGGTGACACAGAACTAGCTCCAGTTCATAAATGTAATGTAGGCATGTATTTCGTATATAGTCATACGTGCTTATGGAAAAGAACTTGCATGACATCTTTTGTCCTACCCTCCCGTGGCAGCGGGGTCCTTATGGAAACTAAGGGATATTAAGGCCTCCTTTTAATAGAGTACCGAAACAAAGCATTAACACATAGTGAATACATGAACTCCTCAAACTACGGTCATCACCGGTAAGTATCCTGATTATTGTCACTTCGGGGTTAACGGATCATAACACATAATAGGTGACTATAGACTTGCAAGATAGGATCAAGAACTCTCATCTATTGATGAAAACATAATAGGTTCAGATCTGAAATCACGGCACTCGGGCCCTAGTGACAAGCCTTAAGCATAGCAAAGTCATAGCAACATCAATCTCAAAACATAGTGGATACTAGGGATCAAACCCTAACAAAACTAACTCGATTACATGATAGATCCCATCCAACCCATCATCGTCCAGCAAGCCTATGATGGAATTACTCACGCACGGCGGTGAGCATCATGAAATTGGTGATGGGGGATGGTTGATGATGACGACGGCGACGGATTCCCCTCTCCGGAGCCCCGAACGGACTCTAGATAAGCCCTCCCGAGAGGTTTTAGGGCTTGGCGGCGGCTCCGTATCGTAAAACGTGATGAATTCTTCTCTCTGATTTTTTTGTCCCCAAAACACAATATATAGAGTTGGAGTTGGAGTCGGAGGAGCTCCAGGGGGCCGGCGCCCCCACCCTCGTGGACAAGTGGTGGGCCCCCTGGCCTTCATCTTTTGCAGGTATTTTTTATATTTTCCAAAAAGTTGCTCCGTTAAGTTTCAGGTCATTTCGAGAACGTTTGTTTCTACACATAAATAACACTATGGTAATTCTGCTGAAAACAGCGTCAGTCCGGGTTAGTTCCATTCAAATCATGCAAGTTAGAGTCCGAAACAAGGGCAAAAGTGTTTGGAAAAGTAGATACGACGGAGACGTATCAATGGTGAGGGAGTCCTGGATTAAGGTGTCCTCGGGCCGCCGGACTATTGCTTATGGGCCGGATTGATGGGTTACTGTGAAGCCAAACTGGGTAGTGGACCCGTGACCGGATAGTAATAAAAATTCTATGCTTGTAGATCATGAGAAGAATGCTTTATGTGATATTTATATTGTTGAATTCATTCATGATGCTCTACTGAAAATTATTATGAGGGAGGAATATATGCTTGTAGGAATTGCAATAATACCAAGTTTCCTCTCTATGTGCTTAAAGTTTTGAAGTTATGCTTGTTTTGCTTTCCTATGCTAGTTGATTTTTGTTCCCATAAATTGTTTGCTCACAAAATCCCTATGCATAAGAAGTGGGTTAGACTTAAATGTGCTAGTCATATTCTTCATAATGCTCTCTTTATGTTTCAATTCTTATCTTTTATGTGAGCATCATTGAAATCATCATGCCTAGCTAGGGGCGCTAAACGATAGCACTTGTTGGGAGGCAACCCAATTTTATTTTAGTTCTTTACTTTTTGTTCCTGTTTAGTAATAAATAATTTATCTAGCCTCTGTTATGATTGTGTTTTTTATGTTTTAATTAGTGTTTTTGCCAAGTAAAGCCTTTAAGATCTTGTTGGGCAATAGTTGTTTGATCTTGCTGTAAAAAACAGAAAGTTTGCGCTCACGAAAATAATTATCATTTTTTACCAGACAGCGATAAAATACCCATTCAAATTCCGGTAGATCAATATAAATTTTTTCCTAGTCGTCCTAATTTTTCAAAAAAAATTGTAGTTACAAAAGTATTTGAAACCTCCAGATTGCTACACACTGTTCGGTTTTTGACAGATTCTGTTTTCATTGTGTTGTTTGCTTATTTTGATGAATCTATGAGTTGTATCGGAGGGTATGAACCATAGAGAAGTTGGAATACAGTAGATATTACACCAATACAAATAAAGAATGAGTTCACAACAGTACCTAAGTGGTGATTTATCTTCTTATACTAACGGAGCTTACGAGTTTTCTATTGAGTTTTGTGTTGTGAAGTTTTCAAGTTTTGGGTAAATATTCGATGGACTATGGAATAAGGAGTGGAAAGAGCCTAAGCTTGGGGATGCCCAAGGCACCCCAAGGTAATATTCAAGGACAACCAAGAACCTAAGCTTGGGGATGCCCTGGATGGCATCCCCTCTTTCGTCTTCGTTCATCGGTAACTTTACTTGGAGCTATATTTTTATTCACCACATGATATGTTTTTTGCTTGGAGCGTCATTTTATTTTCTTTTTTTTGCTTGCTGTTTGAATAAAGTACTTAAGATCTGAAATTTTATTTATGAGAAGGAGTCTTCACATAGTTACATAATTATTCAACTACTCATTGATCTTCACTTATATCTTTCGGAGTAGTTTGTCGTTTGCTCTAGTGCTTCACTTATATCTTTTTAGAGCACGGCGGTGATTTTATTTTGAAGAAATAGATGAACTCTCATGCTTCACTTGTACTATTTTGATTTTCTTTTAGAACAACATGGTAATTTGCCTTGGATATGAAATTAGTCCTAATATGATAGGCATCCAAGATGGGTATGATAAAAACTTTCATATAAAGTGCATTGAATACTATGAGAAGTTTGATACTTGATGATTGTTTTGAGATATGAAGATGGTGATATTAGAGTCATTCTAGTTAAGTAGTTGTGAATTTGAGAGATACTTGTGTTAAAGTTTGTGATTCCCGTAGCATGCACATATGTGAACCGTTATGTGATGAAGTCGGAGCATGATTTTTTTATTGTCTTCCTTATGAGTGGCGGTCGGGGACAAGCGATGGTCTTTTCCTACCAATCTATCCCCCTAGGAGCATGCGCGTAGTACTTCATTTCAATAACTAATAGATTTTTGCAATAAGTATGTGAGTTCTTTATGACTAATGTTGAGTCCATGGATTATACGCACTCTCACCCTTCCACCATTGCTAGCCCCTCTTGTGCCGCGCCATAATAGCCAACATTACCTTCCTTAAAACAGCCACCATACCTACCTATTATGGCATTTCCATAGCCATTCCGAGATATATTTCCATGCAACTTTCCATCGTCCCGTTTATTATGACACGCTTCATCATTGTCATATTGCTTTGCATGATCATGTAGTTGACGTTGTATTTGTGGCAAAGCCACCTTCATAATTCTTTCATACATGTCACTCTTGATTCATTGCACATCCCGGTACACCACCGGAGGCATTCATATAGAGTCATATTTTGTTGTAAGTATTGAGTTGTAATTCTTGAGTTGTATGTAAATAGGAGTGTGATGATCATCATCATTTTAGCATTGTCCCAGTGAGGAAAGGATAACGGAGACTATGGTTCCCCCACAACAGGATGAGACTCCTGACGAAAAAATAAAAATAAAAAAGAGGCCAAAAAAAGAGAGGACCCCAAAAAACAAAAAAAAAACAAAAAACAAAAAACATAAAAGAGATAAAAAGATAGAAGGGGCAATGCTACTATCCTTTTACCACACTTGTGCTTCAAAGTAGCACCATGATCTTCATGATAGAGAGTCTCTTATTTTGTCACTTTCATATACTAGTGGGAATTTTCATTATAGAACTTGGCTTGTATATTCCAATAACGGGCTTCCTCATAATGCCCTAGGTCTTCGTGAGAAAGTGAGTTAGATGCACACCCACTTAGTTTCTTTTTGAGCTTTCATACACTTATAGCTCAAGTGCATCCGTTGCATGGCAGTCCCTACTCACTCACATTGATATCTACTGATGGGCATCTCCATAGCCCGTTGATACGCCTAGTTGATGTGAGACTATCTTCTTCCTCTTTTTGTCTTCTCCACAACCACCATTCTATTCCACCAATAATGCTATGTCCATGGCTCGCACTCATGTATTGCGTGAAGATTGAAAAAGTTTGAGAACATCAAAAGTATGAAACAATTGCTTCGCTTGTCATCGGGGTTGTGCATGATTTAAATATTTTGTGTGATGAAGATAGAGCATAGCCAGACTATATGATTTTGTAGGGATAGCTTTCTTTGGTCATGTTATTTTGAGAAGACATGATTACTTTGTTAGTATGCTTGAAGTATTATTTTTTATGTCAATACTAAACTTTTGTCTTGAATCTTATGGATCTGAATATTCTTGCCACAATAGAGAAGATTACATTGATGAATATGTTAGGTAGCATTCCACATCAAAAATTCTGTTTTTATCATTTACCTACTCGAGGACGAGCATGAATTAAGCTTGGGGATGCTTGATACGTATCCAACGTATCTATAATTTTTGATTGTCCCATGCTATTATATTATCCATCTAGGATGTTTTATATGAATTTATATGGTATTTTATATGATTTTTGGGACTAACCTATTAACCTAGAGCCCAGTGCCAGTTTATGTTTTTCCTTGTTTTTGAGTTGTACAGAAAAGGAATACCAAACGGAGTCCAATTGACGTGCCAATTTTTGATGATTTTTTATGGACCAAAAGAAGCCCCCAGAGTAAAAGAGTTGGTCCAAAAGAGTCTCGGGCCATCCACGAGGGTGGGGGTGCGCCCTACCCCCCGGGAGCACCGCCCTATCTTGTGGACGACTCGGGCACCTCCCTGACTTGTTCCCGATGCCAAAAGTTCCTATAAATACTGAAACCTCCAGAAAATAACCTAGATCGGGAGTTCCGCCGCCGCAAGCCTCTGTAGCCACTGAACACCAATCTAGACCCGTTCTGGCACCCTACCGGAGGGGGGGATCCCTCTTCGGTGGCCATCTTCATCATACCGGCGCTCTCCATGACGAGGAGGGAGTAGTTCACCCTCGGGGCTGAGGGTATGTACCAGTAGCTATGTGTTTGATCTCTCTCTCTCTCTCTCTCTCTCTCTCGTGTTCTTGATTCGGCACGATCTTGATGTATCGCGAGCTTTGCTATTATAGTTGGATCTTATGATGTTTCTCCCCCTCTACTCTCTTGTAATGGATTGAGTTTTCCCTTTGAAGTTATCTTATCGAATTGAGTTTTTAAGGATTTGAGAACACTTGATGTATGTCTTGCATGTGCTTATCTCTGGTGACAATGGGATATTCACGTGGTCCACTTGATGTATGTTTTGGTGATCAACTTGCGAGTTCCGTGACTTCGTGAGCTTATGCATAGGGGTTGGCACACATTTTCGTCTTGACTCTCTGGTAGAAACTTTGGGGCACTATTTGAAGTTCTTTGTGTTGGTTGAATAGATGAATCTGAGATTGTGTGATGCATATCGTATAATCATACCCACGGATACTTGATGTGACATTGGAGTATCTAGGTGACATTAGGGTTTTGGTTGATTTGTGTCTTAAGGTGTTATTCTAGTACGAACTCTATGATAGATTGAATGGAAAGAATAGCTTCGTGGTATTTTACTACGAACTCTTGAATAGATCGATCAGAAAGAACAACTTTGAGGTGGTTTCGTACCCTACAATAATCTCTTTGGTTGTTCTCCACCATTAGTGACTTTGGAGTGACTCTTTGTTGCATGTTGAGGGATTGTTATATGATACAATTATCTCATTATTATTGAGAGAACTTGAACTAGTGAAAGTATGAACCCTAGGCCTTGTTTCAACGCATTGCAATACCGTTTATGCTCACTTTTATCATTAGTTACCTTGTTGTTTTTATATTTTCGGATTACAAAAACCTATATCTACCATCCATGTTGCACTTGTATCACCATCTCTTCGCCGAACTAGTGCACCCATACAATTTACCATTGTATTGGGTGTGTTGGGGACACACGAGACTCTTTGTTATTTAGTTGCAGGGTTGTTTGAGAGAGACCATCTTCATCCTACGCCTCCCATGGATTGATAAACCTTAGGTCATCCACTTGAAGGAAATTTGCTACTGTCCTACAAACCTCTGCACTTGGAAGCCCAACAATGTCTACAAGAAGAAGGTTGTGTAGTAGACATCAGTCCCCGCAGTACCCGCTCTGGAGCTTTCCCCCGATCCGATCTACGGATCGACCTCAACCCCCCAGTCGGCCTTGAGCTTAGACGACTCCATCCCGCCCGGAGGCCAGGAACCCCCTTCAACCACGTTGAGGACCCAACTTTTGGCGTCAGCGCAGAAATGGTGTTTAGACTCCAAGAGTCAACCTCGGTCAAACCCTCTCCTCCCGAAGCTGATCTGGCCTGGAGCCCTAGTGATGGGTCGAAGTTCGCAAATTAGGAATCATCCCTGGCCAAACTCCCCCTCACCCACTTGGCCTCGAGCCCCACGGAGATGGCATCCAAAGACCAGGTCTCATGCCTATCCGGCTGCGAGCCCGACCCCGGGCCTCGAGGTCAACTTGGCCCTGGAAGACCACCAGTTAGGGCCAGGATCACCCCTTGCCCCGCCGCAATGGAGACCGGCCCTGAACGACCGCCACATGCCATCTCGGCAAGCCTCGATCGTTGTTCAGCAGCCTCGGTCGTCGTTCAGCAGCCCCTCGAGGAAAATTGCAGGGAATTTTATGTCCCACCCACCACCCACCTAGTGGCCACAGTCGAGGACTTAACCGACATGTTGGACTACACCTCGGAACACGCCGATTCCATGGACGAGCATAGTGGAGCCATGACCAATAATGATGTTGTTCCCCCCGTCACTGGCCACTGGATGACCACTCCCACTTACGACATCTACATGGTGGACACTCCGAGAGATGATGATGGCATCCCCAGGAAGGATAACCGTAAGCCCAGCGATAAGCCACCAAAACACCACACACAACGCCGCTGCTCCAGGGCATGTCGAAGCCATGCAAGCAACACGGACACCAGAGAGAACGACACTCCGGACAATACGGACAACCTCGGCGACCACAGTGCTGATAAACAACACAAGACGACCACGGAGGGCATGAGGACCCGCTCAATCTCGAGGACCTCAACGATTCCGAAGACAGCAGCTACCTCCCTCTTTCTGTAGAGGAGGTCCATTTGGGTGACGAAGATTTCATCGCCCCCGAAGACCCACTGGATCAAGAGTGGTTCAAACGGAAGCTCATTGCCACCGCTCGTATCATGAAGAAACAACGGCAAAAAATAAAAGCCAAATAGGATACCCTCAATAACAGATGGACCAAGGTCTGATACGTCTCCAACGTATCTATAATTTTTGATTGTTCCATGCTATTATATTATCCATCTAGGATATTTTATATGCATTTATATGCTATTTCATATGATTTCTGGGACTAACCTATTAACCTAGAGCCTAGTGCCAGTTTCTGTTTTTCCCTTGTTTTTGAGTTTTACAGAAAAGGAATACCAAATGGAGTCCAATTGACGTGCCAATTTTTGATGATTTTTTATGGAGCAAAAGAAGCCCCTGGAGTAAAAGAGTTGGGCCATAAGAGTCTTGAGCCGTCCACGAAGGTGGAGGGCGCGTCCTACCCCCTGGGCGCGTCCCCCTATCTCGTGGACGACTCGGAGACCCCCCCTGACGTGAGACCTACGCCAAAAATTCCTATAAATACAGAAACCTCCAGAAAATAACCTAGATCTGGAGTTCCGCCGCCGCAAGCCTCTCTAGCCACCAAAAACCAATCGGGACCCTGTTTCGGCACCCTGTCGGACGGGGATCCATCACCGGTGGCCATCTTCATCATCCCGGCGCTCTCCATGACGAGGAGGGAGTAGTTCACCCTCGGGGCTAAGGGTATGTACTAGTAGCTATGTGTTTGATCTCTCTCTCTATCTCGTGTTCTTGATATGGCACGATCTTGATGTATCGCGAGCTTTGCTATAATAGTTGGATCTTACGATGCTTCTCCCCCTCTATCTCCTTGTGATGAATTTAGTTTTCCCTTTGAAGTTATCTTATCAGATTGAGTCTTTAAGGATTTGAGAACACTTGATGTATGTCTTGCATGTGCTTATCTGTAGTGACAATGGGATATTCACGTGATCCACTTGATGTATGTTTTGGTGATCAACTTGCGAGTTCCGTGACCTCGTGAACTTATGCATAGGGGATGGCACAAGTTTTCGTCTTGACTCTCCGGTAGAAACTTTGGGGCACTCTTTGAAGTTCTTTGTGTTGGTTGAATAGATGAATCTGAGATTGTGTGATGCATATCGTATAATCATACCCACGGATACTTGAGGTGACATTGGAGTATCTAGGTGACATTAGGGTTTTGGTTGATTTGTGTCTTAAGGTGTTATTCTAGTACGAACTCTAGGATAGATCGAACGGAAAGAATAGCTTCGTCTTATTTAACTACGGACTCTTGAATAGATCGATCAGAAAGGATAACTTTGAGGTGGTTTCGTACCCTACAACAATCTTTTCGTTTATTCTCCGCTAATAGTGACTTTGGAGTGACTCTTTGTTGCATGTTGAGGGATAATTATATAATCCAATTATGTTATTATTGTTGAGAGAACTTGCACTAGTGAAAGTATGAACCCTAGGCCTTGTTTCCTAGCATTGCAATACGGTTTTCGCTCACTTTTATCATTAGTTACATTGCTGTTTTTATATTTTCAGATTACAAAAACCTATATCTACCATCCATATTGCACTTGTATCACCACCTCTTCGCCGAACTAGTGCACCTATACAATTTACCATTGTATTGGGTGTGTTGGGGACACAAGAGACTCTTTGCTATTTGGTTGCAGGGTTGTTTGAGAGAGACCATCTTCATCCTACGCCTCCCACGTATTGATAAACCTTAATTCATCCACTTGAGGGGAATTTGCGACTGTCCTACAAACCTCTGGACTTGGAGGCCCAACAACGTCTACAAGTAAAAGGTTGTGTAGTAGACATCAAGCTTTTTTCTGGCGCCGTTGCCGGGGAGGTTAGTGCTTGAAGGTATATCTTTAGATCTTGCAATCGTATCTTTTTTTCTTGTTTTATCACTAGTTTAGTTTGTAAAGGAAAACTACAAAAAATGGAATTGAGGTTGCCTCATATGCTTCATCTTTTTAATATCTTTCATGAAAATTGTTGACACCCGATTTTGGCAAGATACAGATTGCAATGAAGATGGTCTCGAGTGAACGGGTTTTCAGCATGAAAAGATTCACGTCACCGAGTGGAACCACTTTGATGTTTTGGTTATATTCATTCGACTTTATCTTACGGACCGAAACTATACTCCGAGTGGCATAATTCAATGTTCCGAGTGGTTTTTGGCCAATCAGGTCTTCAAGATGACCTCGGATGAAGGAGCACCCTTAAGGAATTGTATTCGTCTCGTCGAGGCAATTGATGTTGATATATAAATCATCTCAATCCGAGTTCATATGCAAAAGTTAGAGGCAATACACTGCAGACCGAACCTCAACGGAAATATGGCGCGAGGTGCCAAACACTTGTCTGATAGGTTGCGCGAGTAATTCGGCCATCAAGACGGCCTTGAATCGAAAAACCCTCAACACGAAAAAGTTTTGTCTTGTCGAGCCGATCGTTTTTCATATAAACTTTGTCTCAATCCGAGGTCGTATGCAACCTGGAGAGGCAAATCAATATCAGGCTGTGTTTTCAGTCAGGAAATCCGAGTGAAAAGTTTACCATCCGAGTGAAAACCTACCGATCGAGTAAAAGGTCGAGTGAAAAACTTATCGATCGAGTAAAAGATTGGCTTCCGAGTGAAAATATAGTAATCTGAGTGAAATTATTATCCGAGTGAAGTTATTCCGAGTGAAAAGATTACCGTTGGAATGAAAACTTGACGTTCGAGTAAGATATTACCTTCCTAGCGAAATATAGTCATCTGAGTGAAAGATTGTCTTCCAAGTGAAATTATAGTCATCCGAGTAAAAGACTCTAACATCCGAGTGAAAAGGTCCAGTCGGACGAAAAACTCTAATATCCGAGTGGATGAGCTCGGATCCGAGTGAAACTGAAGATGTGCCCGAAAGGTAATCCAGATGACCTCGGATGGAAAAGTGATCAACAAGGAAGTTGTGCGCGTCGTCAAAACGGTGAACTTTGGTTTTGGAGTCATTATCATATGAGATAGTATATGGCCTGTAAGTTCACTACGAGACTCGGACAATCCAGTCCGTTACATGACCGAGTCCGACTAGATATTAAAGATGGCTTCGTAGAATATTCAAGATGGTCTTATTTGGAAAAGTGTTCAACATAAGAATTGTTCGTCTCATCGAGGCGCACAAGTTTCATATTTGGGTCGTCTTGATCGGAGGTCATATGCAAGCTTGGCGGCCCACGCAAAGAGGAAGACAGAAGTTGGGCCAGATTCAGACTGAATCCGAGTTGGAATAGAACTAGGACTCTAGGACGTGAATTGATGTAATTTTTTGTAAGGAAAGCCTAGATGAATCCTTTGCTTGTACGGGAAGTCCATCCCCCTCTTATATATGTTGCGGGTGATGGCCGATTGAACAACACACAATCGAACAAATCAATATACTACTTTTTCATCTACGTTTATCTCTCCATCGTTTTTCTCTCTCGTTCTTTGCTGTTCTTCGTGTTTGAGAGCTGCGAATCCCGAGGCTCTAGGGGCAAGCGAATCGACCTAGGGCAGACCATAGCCGCCGCACTCCCTGACGGGGTCCCTCCCGGGGGTGTGGGGTTTCGGGTCTGCAAAAGCGCCCGTCGACTGTCTTGCGTATCGCGCTGTCGGTCGGGTCTCCTTCGACGTGAGCTGCGGTGCATCACCCCCGGAGTCGAGGGTACACGTGACGTGTTCGTGTCTCAAAAACTTTTTGGCGACTCCGCTGGGGAACGAAGATCAATCATCATCATCCACCATGTCCGATCTTCCCAAGCCATCTGAGGTAGACGCTGATAACATCATTAAGCCCAGTCTTGATGAGATATCAGCTGATCATCGCCAAGTCTATGAGGAGTACAAGAAGGCGCGCGAGGAGAAGGACCTGCAGGAGTTCCTTGCAAAATTCAAGAAAGATCGCCAAGGCAACATTACTCTGATTGAAGAAATCAAGTTCCCTCCTCTTCAAACTGAACAGGTTAAACCCTCTGTAAGTACTGCCTTTTCTCCTGAGCACTGGGCTGAGATTGAAAGTCGTATTGCTGATGGTAACAATCTAGTCTATCAAACTTTTATAGAAAATACTAATGCTCAGAAGAATATATCTCAATCGTCTAGTGGTAACAATGGTGTTGCTGCTAGTGTGCAAAACCCTAATCTGGCTTTACCTATTGCATCGGCGCCTCCCGTGCCGATGGCTTATCATCCTACCCAAACAAATGAGATTGTGGCTGCATCCATTAATCCTATTATGAGCATGCCAAGTTCGATGGCAACGCCGAACCAAACTCTACCTACAGCTACAACCACTCGACCACTACCAAATTATGGGTCGACATACATGCCACAATTTCTACCTACAACTAGTAACCCTACTCCTCCTATGCCACTGCCACAAGCTTCATCGTCCACTATGGATGATGGTCTAGATAATCTTAGAGAGGATATGGCTAAGATTCTTCGAGAGAATTTTGGAGTTGAGTTACCTCGGAATCGGATATACCAAAAGCCGTACCCCGAGTACTTTGATGCTATCCAGTGCCCTCCAGGATATAAAATTCCAGATTTTGTTAAATTTAATGGAGAAGGCACAAAAACCACATGGGAGCAGGTTAGTAAATACGTAGCACAACTAGGTGAAGCAGGCTCACTAAATGAGTTGAAAGTGCGTTTATTTCCTTTGTCATTAACTGGTACCACATTTTCATGGTTTTCTTCTTTACCACATGGTTCCATTCGAGTTTGGTCGCAGCTAGAGCAAAAATTTCATGATCACTTTTATAGCAGCGACAATGAACTCAAGTTGTCACATCTAACATCAGTTAAACAGAAGCATGATGAATCGGTCTCCGATTACGTCAAGAGATTCAGAGAAACAAAAAAACGGTGTTTTAGTTTGGTGATAACCGAGAGGGACTTGGCAGACCTAGTGCTGAGTGGTTTGAGAACTCCCATTAGAGAAAAGCTAGAAGGCTATGAGTTCTTAAATATCAACCAAGTCTTACGAAGGGCTTTGGCTCAGGAAAGCCGAAGCAAAGACCTCAAAGAAGTGCATGGATACAAAGTCGATCGTCCAAAGATGAATATGGTGGAATATGACAGTGATCACTCGGACGATGTTTGTGCTACTGAATTTGTTTGGCCATCTAAGGCCAAACCCTTTACTTGCAATGATCTGAAACTGATTCATAAGAATCGTGATGAAGAGATGAAGTTTACTTTTAACATTGCTAAGTGTGATAGAATATTTGATGCTTTGCTGCAGGCTAAGATTATTAGAATATCTCATACTTTACCGCCGTTTAAAGAGCTAAAACGGCGTGCTTATTGCAAGTATCATAATTCTTTTTCTCATGCTACTAACGATTGCAATGTTTTTCGATGACAGATACAATCGGCCATTAATGACGGACGATTGAACTTTTCTGAGATGCAAGTTGATAAACAACCTTTTCCAATGAATACCATGGATTTGGAAGGGAAGAAGCTACTCATTCGGCCGGAGGTAGCCGAATCTGCTAATAAAGCTAATATCATTGTTGGTGAGCCCAGGAAAGACAAGGAAGGCAGCACGGTCTTGGGGAGACATGTTGTGCTTGATAAGCAGCCCGATGGCAAGGAAGTGATCAAAATCACCATCAAGAATCCTACACTCGGGGGGCAACTACAACTGCAAGAAAATGCTCGTGTGAGATTTGTCAAGCCCAAGAGTCCAGAAGTTGGCAAGTGGAAAAGGAATGAATTTAAAGTACAGCGCAAGCGGATCAAACCAACTTTTGATATGTTGCTGTCCAAATATGCCAATCAGTCGGCTGGTTCCAACTCTAACCGGCCATCATACTTGAAGCGACCAAGGTCACCATCAGATGATATGTTCAGTCAGTATATGAAACCGAGTGGACCAAAGGCGTTATTTCCAGAAGAGCAGAGGCAAACTGTTTGGGACCGACTTGAATACTCATATAATGGCCGAATGAACATCGGTAACTATCGGTCGGCTGGTCAAAACATGCGACCGGATGGAAATTATCCGAGTGTAAGAATGCACCCAGGTGGAAACTATCCGAGTGAAAAAATGTGGTCAAGTAGATTCCATCCGACTGGATTCCATCTGAGTAGATTCCATCCGAGTGACATCCATCCAAGTGGATTCTATCAGAGTAAAAAGGTGCGCCCGAGTGGAAATTTCATGCATCTGGAAAGTCGAAAAGAATGGCCTGTTAAATCACCAAGTGTTGCAGCAGTTGAGTCGGGGAAAGGCAAGGAGAAAATGGATGCCGACTCACTTATCCTGGGCACTGAAACATTCGCGATACAGCAGTCGATTGTGCATAGCAATCCGACTGAGCCGATACTTGCTATCGCGCCAAAGCACTCGGCTAATGACCATGAAGCAAGCACCAGCCAGGTAAAAACGAGAGATCCTAAATACACTCAGCCAAAGTGGTGTCCTCCAGGGCTAACAAAGACACAAAAGAGGAAACTACGGAGGTTAAGGTGTCAAGAGATGGAAGAACAAGAAGCCGAGAAGTAAAGGGATAAGTTGTTCAATGACACTCGGACTATGATACCTACAAAACAAGTGTGGAGGCCCAAACAAATACAAGATGCAGTGGCTTTTACACCTATCACAGCAACACCTACACTACCAAAAGAGGACGATGCAATCATTGCATCGTCTACGCCACCTGTTGTTTCCTCTTCACTCGGACAAATTTCAGAATCTGTGGATGCACTTGAAGAAGAGGCTGATATGTTGGACTATGAGTCTATGCTGGTTCATGATGGTATGGATATCAATATGGTGTATTACTTACCTGCTGAGTTTCATGTTGTAGATGAGGAAGGGGAAGTGGCTCAGCTGGATTTTGGCCCTAAAAATGCAATATTCGAGAAGCCAAAAGAACCAGTAACGCATCTGAAACCATTATATCTCAAAGGTCATATCAATGGGTCGCTGATCACTCGGATGCTTGTGGATGGAGGTGCTGTGGTAAATCTTATGCCCTATTCGGTCTTCAAGAAATTGGGTTTGCCTGATGAAGAATTGATCAATACCAATATGGTGCTCAACGGGTTTGAAGGCAAAGAGAAAACTAAAGCCAAAGGTGTAATGTATGTGGAGCTTACAGTCGGAAGCAAAACTTTGGCTACTGCATTCTTTGTCGCTGAGGTGCAAGGTAACTACAACGTTATACTAGGCCATGATTGGGTTCATGCAAACTAGTGCGTGCCATCCACTATGCACCCGTTTTTGATTCAGTGGGTTGATGATGAAGTGGAAGTTATTCATGCGGATAACTCGGCCTGTGTTGCTTTGGCCGATGCATCGGTGGATTGGCAACATCCCAATACTACTTGCTTGACGGGACGTGACTTATCAGAATTTGATTTTTCTCAGCGCGACCAAGAATGGTTTCGTGCCTGTCTCTTTAAAGCCGACTGAATGCAACCGACTCCAAGGTATGATATGTTTAAATGGATCCTAATTTCGAGTGGTTACAAAAATGTCTTGTAAAGTATCAGTCCAGTGAGAACGATATGTATGAGTCTATAGAGGAGTTGGATGACATGGATAAACTTGGACAAGGTTTTACATCAGCTGATCCATTAGAAGAGGTAGATATTGGAGATGGTTCAGTCACTCGACCGACATTTATAAACAAAAATTTGAAAGCCGATTGTAAGGCTAAGTTAATCGAGCTATTAAAAGAATATGTTTGTTGCTTTGCATGGGAATATCATGAGATGCCAGGGTTAAGCCGAGAGCTAGTGGAGCATCGGTTGCCTATAAAGGCCGGTTTTAGACCTTATAAACAGTCGACCAGAAAATTTAATCCGAAAACATATGACCGGATCAAGGAAGAGATCGGTCGACTGCTTGAAGCTAATTTCGTTTGACCTTGCAGGTATGCCGAGTGGATTTGTAATATTGTACCAGTGGAGAAGAAAGGATCCGACAAGTTGAGGGTGTGCATTGATTTCACAGATTTGAATAGGGCTACACCCAAAGATGAGTATCCTATGCCAATAGCCGATATGCTTATTAATGATGCTTCTGTACATAGGGTTATTAGCTTTCTAGATGGTAATGCCGGATACAATCAAATTTTTATGGCCGAAGAGGACATGTACAAAACGGCTTTCCGATGTCCTGGTTTCCTTGGTTTATTCGAGTGGATAGTGATGACATTCGGATTAAAAATGCTGGAGCCACGTATCAAAGGGCTATGAATTTAATTTTTCATGATTTACTCGGTGTCATACTTGAACTTTATATTGATGATATTGTTGTCAAATCGGATGCTTTTGAATCTCACTTGGCCGATTTGCGTTTAGCTTTTGAAAGAATGAAATAGTATGGACTGAAGATGAATCCTCTAAAGTTTGCATTCGGCGTATCAGCTGGCAAGTTTTTGGTTTTCATTATTCATGAAGATGGCATAGAGATTGATCCCAAAAAGATAGAGGCCATACATAAAGTGGAGGCTCCAACATGCAAGAGAGATATGCAAAAGTTCCTTGGCAAGGTCAATTATTGGAGAAGGTTCATAGCTAATCTATCAGGGAAAGTTGATGCATTTACTCCTATCCTTCGGTTAAAGAATGATGCTGATTTCACTTGGGGGGCAAAATAGCAAGAAGCATTTGATATGATCAAGAATTATTTGTGCACTCCTCCGGTGATGAAAGCACCCAAGCATAGGGAACCCTTCAGACTCTACATTGCAGCAGAGGAAGGAGTTATTGGTGCTGTTCTAACTCAAGAGACCGAAGGAAAAGAGCATGCCATCACTTATTTGAGCCGCCACTTATTGGACGCAGAGATAAGGTATACATTTATTGAGAAATTATGTCTATGCTTATATTGTGCTTGCACAAAACTGAGACATTATTTAGTGTCGAGTGTTTGTGTAGTAGCTTGTCAAACCGATGTCATTAAATACATGTTGCATAGGCCAATTCTTAGTGGTAGAATTGGCAAGTGGGCTTATGCTTTGATTAAATATGATTTGGCTTATGAATCTCTAAAATCCATGAAAGGCCAAATTGTTGCTAATTTCATTGTTGAACATCGGATTAATGACAAGAATGATGTTGATATGAACCTTGTTTCATTAGTACCATGGAGATTATATTTTGATGGTTCAGTTTGTAGCAATGGCCAAGGTGTTGGTATTGTTTATATATATCCTCATTGTGCTGTTTTTTGAAGCCTCATGCCGCTTAGAATATTTTTGAACAAACAATCAAGCCGAATATGAAGCATTGTTATTCGGCCTAGAGATGTTACTTGCTATAGGTGTTACACATATTGAGGCTTATGGTGATTCGTTACTAGTGGTGCAACAAATATCCAAAGTCTTTCAGTGTTTGGACGAATCACTTAATGTTTATCTTGATAAATGTTTAGATATAATCTCTACTTTGGATTGTTTTAGCATTGCACATATATCTAGACATGACAACTGGAAAGCAAATGAGTTGGCACAACAAGCATCTGGATACCATGTTGATCATGGCATGTTTCATATTTCTCAAAGTCTGATGTCTTGTCTTACCAGTATAGAAGAGGCCGAACCAGAACCCACTGATTCGGTCATTAATAAAAAATCTAGTGCAGGTGACAATTCCGACTGGAGGAAGCCCATTGTTGATTACTTGTGCAATCCGAGTGAAAGGGTGGACAGGGCTGTTCGGCGTATGGCTTTCAAGTATACAATGAGAGATGATGGTCTTTATCGCCGAACAGTCGATGATGTTCTTCTAAAGTGTTTGGATGAGGACAGGCAAGAGTTGCTATGGGAGAAGTACATGAAGGCATTTGTGGCACTCACCAGTCGGCTCCCAAGATGAAATGGTTATTGCGATGTGCTGGGTTTTATTGGCCGACTATGGTTAATGACTGCTTTAGATATTATAAAGGGTGTGAAGCTTGTCAAAAAATTGGTGATATTCAATTGGCTCATGCTTCTATGTTGCATCATATTATCAAGCCATGGCCCTTCAGAGGATGGGGTTTAGATTTTATTGGGCAAATTCATCCATCTTCCTCAAAGGGGCATCGGTTCGTATTGGTGGCAACTGATTATTTCACTAAATGGTCTGAAGCAGTACCTCTCAAGAACATGACACATACAGAGGTAATTCAATTCATAACTGAGCACATTATTCATAGATTCGGTATTCCTCAAACGTTAACAACAGATCAAGGTTCATCTTTCATGTCACACCAAGTCAGAGAGTTTGCCGAATCTTATAACATAAAGTTGCTCAATTCCTCTCCATATTATGCCCAAGCTAATGGACAAGTTGAGTCTAGCAATAAAATTTTAATCAAACTCATCAAGAAGAAGATTGAAGATAATCCAAGGAGATGGCATGAGTTGTTATCTGAAGCTTTGTGGGCACATAGAATTTCAAGGCATGGTGCTACGAAGGTGACCCCATATGAGCTAGTATATGGTCAAGAGGTCGTTTTACCGGTGGAAGTAAATTTTAATGCTTTGAGAATAGCCAAACAAAATGATTTATCGGCAGTAGACTTTTATAATTTGATGATGGACAATATTGATGAGGTTGCCGATAAATGTTTGGTTGCTTTGAAGTCCATAGAGAGAGACAAGTTGAGTGTTGCAAGAGCTTACAATAAGAATGTTAAGTTGAAGAATTTTCAAGTTGGTGATCTCGTCTAGAAAGTGATTCTGCCGATTGGTTCAAGAGATAGAAAATTCGGGAAGTGGTCTCCAAGTTGGGAAGGTCCTTTTAGAAGTACAAGAGTTGTTCCCGGAAATTCATATTTGGTGGAATCAATACAAAGGGCATTGTTACCTCGAGCTCTCAATGGCAAATATTTGAAGAAGTACCACCCGAGTGTGTGGCAGGAAGCCTAAGTAGGCAATGGCCGATATACGATTATCGCCCTTAGCACAAACATGGCCGATACATAATTATCGCCCTGAGAAAAATAAATGGCCGATGGAGTGCTGATATCGTCCTTAGAACAAACACTATGCATATTATTTTTTGGCGTGCAAGTTTTGCCGAAAAACAGGGGGGCATGTGTTGACACCTGATTTTGGCAAGATACAAATTGCAATGAAGATGGTCTCGAGTGAACGGGCTTTCAGCATGAAAATATTCACGTCGCCGAGTGGAACCACTTTGATGTTTCGGTTATTGTCGGTGTCAAAACCAGTGGATCTCGGGTAGGGGGTCCCGAACTGTGCGTCTAGGCCGGATGGTAACAGGAGGCAGGGGACACGATGTTTTACCCAGGTTCGGGCCCTCTTGATGGAGGTAAAACCCTATGTCCTGCTTGATTAATATTGATGATATGGGTAGTACAAGAGTAGATCTACCACGAGATCAGAGAGGCTAAACCTTATAAGCTAGCCTATGGTATGATTGTATGTTGTGATTGTTGTCCTACGGACTAAAACCCTTCGGTTTATATAGACACCGGAGAGGGTTAGGGTTACACAAGGTCGGTTACAAAGGAGGAGATATCCATATCCATATTGCCTAGCTTGCCTTTCACGCCAAGTAGAGTCCCATCCGGACACGAGACGAAGTCTTCAATCTTGTATCTTCATAGTCCAACAGTCCGGCCAAAGGATATAGTCCGGTTGTCCTGAGACCCCCTAATCCAGGACTCCCTCAGTAGCCCCTGAACCAGGCTTCAATGACGATGAGTCCGGCGCGCAGTATTGTCTTCGGCATTGCAAGGCGGGTTCCTTCTCTGAATACATCACAGAAGAATTTGAATACGAGGATAGTGTCCGACCCTGCAAAATAAGTTCCACATTCCACCGTAGAGAGAATAATATTTTCGCAAATCCAATTCGCTGACTTGTTTTGGCAGCATGACGTTATGTCATGGCCCGGTGATTATTCGAACAATTTTTCTTCAACCAGCTCCACACATAACGCGAGGCGGTTTCTTGACACGTCTTGTCAAAGCAGAGATCGTGTTCCCCCAATTACAGGATTCTCATTAATGCGGTCGTGGGTAACCCAACCATGTCTAGGACTCCTAGATTATAGGCAAGTCCTAAACGGCTACGGAGAGGACGCTTGATATTCACCCTCTTTATAAAGGGACAAGGTTTTTGCTTTTTCCCTCTCGCGCTCAATCGAACCCTTCCCCCGCCTCGTGTTCCAACACCCAAAGCCCTGGTTAGGTGCTCCGAATCTTCAATCATGTCCAGATCCAGCCTTCAAGGCTGATGGATGCCCTCCTCCGTTACGGAAGAGGACATCAAGAAGTTGAGGAAGGCCAGATACCTGACCGCCGAGGTTTCGCATCGGCTGCCTGCTCGAGGGTAGGTCGTCCCTACTCCCGAACCCAACGAGAACGTCGTGTTCGTCTCCCACTTCCTCCGAGGCCTAGGCCTCACTCTAGATCCCTTCGTCAGGGGTTTGATGTTCAATTACGGGCTAGATTTCCACGATCTAGCTCCGGACTCCTTTCTCCACATCTCGACATTTATTATCGTGTGTGAGGCCTTCCTCCGCATTACCCCTCACTTCGGCCTGTGGCTCAAGACCTTTGAAGTGAGGCCGAAGATGATCAAGGGGCAACATGCAGCGTGCGGAGGTGCATCAATAGGCAAGATGGTAGGAGCTCCATGGCCGAAAGGTTCCTTTCCAGAGGTGTATGAATTATGGCAACGGGGGTGGTTTTACATCACGGCTCCCAGAAGTGCCAAGTGGGCGGCTGCCCCCGCTTTCCGCTCGGGCCCCCCACCACAACTGATGTCATGGATTAGCAGAGGTCTGAGCTGGGGTCCAGCCAAGGACATGCCTATACTGCAGAGCCGCATTCGAGATCTCTTCGAGGGAGATTTTAATTTGGTTGTGGTAATACAAGTTATGCTGGTTCGTCAAGTCCAGCCTTGCAAACGCCGGCCCCTTCGCTTGTGGGAGTTCAACCCAGAGGGACTACGTGCCATTCAAAGTTTCCTCGGCCTGACGCACGAGGAGATGTACAAGTCATTCTTCGGACCTCAAGTAGAGTGTCCGGATATTACCAAGGATGTGGGCCTGAGCAGTAACCGCGCCGCCGAACAAGTAAGTAATCCTCTGGCCGAACACACTGTCTTTTATTCATCATGAAGTTATTTCTGAGAGTCGCTCTTTGACCAGGACTGGCTAATAAAGGCGAAGATGATTCGGTATTTGGCCCCCCTCCCTGAGGGTTTGGAAAATCCGGTATTGGAAAAGATGCTTGAGGTCGCACCTTGCCCGGCGCCCTCGAAGGAAGATACAGGGGGATAATACGGGCGGACGCGGGCCCCCATCGCTGCCAGTTCCAACCGAGGGAATGAGCGTCTCCATGAAGGAGGATAACTGGGGGAGGAAAAGTACTGCTTCCGAGGATCTAGAAGCCGAGGCCTCCAAACGGGAGAAGAAGTCTCCACAGAGGGTCCTGCCTCGGGGGGGTGCTTGTGCCGCACAAAGCCCGCGGGGGGATCCGCCATCCAACAAGTCGTAAGTGATCCAAAATACTTTAATAGTGAAGGTATGCTATCTTTTTCTGAGAAAATAACCACCGCATATATCTTGCAGTTCTTGCCTTAGCCCCTCTCATCTGAGCTCGTCTTCGGGGGATCTTCTTCCAGAGATGATGGAGAGCAAAACGCCTCCCCTGGACTCCTTCGCTCAAGAAACGGGCGACCCCGAAGTGTCGTCACGGAGGGTGAGGGAGTCCTGGATTAGGGGGTGTCCGGATGGCCGGACTATACCTTCCGCCGGACTCCAGGACTATGAAGATACAAGATTGAAGACTTTTTCTTGTGTCCGGAAGGGACTTTCCTTGGCGTGGAAGGCAAGCTTGGCGATACGGATATGTAGATCTCCTACCATTGTAACCAACTTTGTGTAACCCTAACCCTCTCCGGTGTCTATATAAACTAGAGGGTTTAGTCCGTAGGACAACATACAGAACAACAATCATGCCATAGGCTAGCTTCTAGGGTTTAGCCTCTCCGATCTCGTGGTAGATCTACTCTTGTACTACCCATATCATCAATATTAATCAAGCAGGACATAGGGTTTTACCTCCATCAAGAGGGCCCGAACCTGGGTAAAACTTCGTGGCCCTTGTCTCTTGTTACCATCCGGCCTAGACACACAGTTCGGGACCCCCTACCCGAGATCCGCCGGTTTTGACACCAACATTGGTGCTTTCATTGAGAGTTCCTCCATGTCATCGCCCTTAGGCTTGATGGCTCGTACGATCATCAATAGCGATGCAGTCCAGGGCACTGCGGGCCAATTCACTTGGCCATCTGGAGCAGATCGAAAGCTATGCCCCTGGCCGTCAGGTCAGATTTGGAAGTTTAAACTACGCGGCTGACATCCGCGGGGACTTGATCTTCGACGGATTCGAGCCACTGTCAAGCGCGCCGCACTGTCACGACGAGCATGATCTAGCTCTGCCGCCGAACAGTGCCCTGGAGGCTGCACCCACATCGGCTTCGACCCTTAATTCGGAGCCAACTGCGCCGATCGAGGATGGGTGGTTGGACGCCGCCTCGGGGGCTGTGATCCCAACGGCGATCGAGCCGAACACCAGCCCCGCACTCCGCGAGACTCGTGACTCCAAGGAGCCGGATTCCTCTCCGGACTCCGAACCCTACGCGCCCCTGCCGATCGAATCCGATTGGGCGCCGATCATGGAGTTTACTGCCGTGGACATCTTTCAGCACTCGCCTTTCGGTGATATTCTGAAGACTCTAAAGTCTCTCTCTTTATCAGGAGAGCCCTGGCCGGACTATGGTCGGCAAGGTTGGGATACAAACGATGAAGAAATTCAAAGCCCACCCACCACCCACTTTGTAGCCACTGTCGATGATTTAACCGACATGCTCGACTTCGACTCCGAAGACATCGACGGTATGGACACCGATGAAGGAGACGATGAAGAACCAACGCCTATTGGGCCCTGGAAAGCCACCTCGTCATATGACGTATACATAGTGGACGCACCAAAAGATGACGACGAGGAGCGGAAGGACGCACCAAAGGCTTGTTCCCTCGAGAAGCAGTCAAAGCGGCAACGCAAGCGCCGCCCCAAATCCCACCTCGACAGAAATAATGATCACACAGACCCAGCGCTGGAGCAGGGCGAACCGCTGCCGGACAACGGCAATCCGGATAATCAAACCGAACAAACAAATTCTATCAAGGACAATGTTCCGGACGACATAACGCCGGACATGCACCCGGAGAAGCAGAATGCCCGTAAAAGGCTTGTTGCCACCGCGAGGAGTCTTAAAAAGCAGAAGCAAAGGCTCAAGGCTGCGCAAGACACACTCCAAATCAGATGGAGTAAAATGCTCAACACAGCAGCGAGGTACGGCGACAATCGCCCCTCCAAGAGCTACCCAGAGCGGAAGCTGCTACCTGAATTCGATGAGGAGGCCTCAGACCCCCCACAACCAAATATCAAAGCAGCCACCTGGCCGGATAGACGACCCCTCTACCAACACAGAGCGGCATAATACGCCACTCACAATGCAACACGTGACCCATGTGAGGGCTCGCACCCAAAGGACGGCGCAACAAGATCCATCTATGGACCACGCAACCGCACCCCAGCATACAATGCAACACAACAAACATCCGAACAATGCGGTACACCCAGCTAGAGGGGTGCCGCACACCCCCTATGTTTCACCGATGAGGTGCTGAACCATGAATTTTCAGAGGGATTCAAACCCGTAAACATAGATACATACGATGGAAGAACAGACCCTGGGGTCTGGATTGAGGACTACATCCTTCATATCCATATGGCTCGAGGAGATGATCTCCACGCCATCAAGTACTTACCCCTCAAGCTCAAAGGGCCAGCTCGTCACTGGCTTAAAGGCCTCCCCGAAAGCTCCATTGGAAGTTAGGAAGAGCTCGAAGACGCCTTTCGGGCAAATTTTCAAGGGACTTATGTCCGACCTCCGGATGCGAACGATTTGAGTCATATAACTCAACAGCCCGGAGAGTCAGCCCGAAAGCTTTGGAATAGGTTTCTTACTAAAAAGAACCAGATTGTCGACTGTCCGGACGCCGAAGCCTTGGCAGCTTTTAAGCATAGCGTCTGTGACGAATGGCTCGCCAGACACCTCGGCCAAAACAAGCCGAGAATGATGGCCGCATTAACAAACCTCATGACCCGCTTTTGCACGGGTGAGGACAGCTGGCTAGCCAGATGCAGCACTAGCAACCCCAGTACTTCTGAAGTTAGAGATGGAAACGGGAAATCACGGCGCAACAGCAATAACAAACGCCGGAATAAAGAAGACAGCACGAAGGGCAGGGCAGTAAACGCCGGATTCAAAAGCTCTCGGCCAGGTCAAAAGCCGCCCTCTAAAGGCACCAGGGATGAACTGTCCAGCCTCAACAAAATTCTGGACCAAGTATGTCAGATCCATAGTACCCCTGGTAAACCTGCTAATCATACCCATAGAGAATGTTGGGTCTTCAAGCAGTCCAGCAAGCTCAACACCGTACACAAGGGGGAGGATACACCAAGTGAAGACAAGGACGAGCCTCCCAAGCAAGACATTGGGGAACAAAAGAAATTTCCACCAGAAGTCAAAATAGTAAACGTGTTACACGTGATCAAGGGAAAAAACAACGCGACACTCGCAGGAAAATATACCCAAGTGCCTGTCACCGCGAAGTCCTGCCACTGGTCGTCTCAACCAATCACTTTCGACCATCGTGATTACTCAGCAAGTATCCGACGTGCAGGATGGGCTGCCCTGGTATTAGACCCAGTAATTGGCGGATATCACTTCACACGAGTCTTGATGGACGATGGCAGAAATCTAAACCTAATATATCAGGATACAATCCGCGGGATGGGGTTAGACCCAACAAAAATTCGCCATAGCAATACTACCTTTAAAGGAGTAACGCCAGGCCCAGGGGCTCATTGTACGGGCTCCCTCCTACTACAAGTTATATTCGGCTCCCCCGATAACTTCCGTCACGAGCATTTAACCTTCCACATCGCTCCATTCCAAAGCGGCTATCAAGCACTGCTCGGACGCGAAGCTTTCGCTCGCTTTAATGCAATACCACACTACGCCTCCCTCAAACTCAAGATGCCCGGTCCACATGGCATCATTTCAGTGAATGGAAATATCAAGCGATCTTTGCGCGCCGAAGAGAGTACGGCAGCCTTGGCAGCCGCACACTAAAGGCGCCCGGACTAGCAAAAGCATCCAATAGGTCGTCAAGACCTCAGACACAACTAATCAAGTCCGACGCCGCTATTTATACCTAATAAATGGTCACACCCCTATTTGTCAATACAAGGGGCTCAACGCGCGCAAACAAGTGGCAATTTCTTCTCATCTTAAATTATACATGGTTTCTTTAAAAACTATCTTTTTGCACGATAACTTTTTCACCTAAATTCCTCTCTTTTACAGACGATCATCGTGCTACACCCGTCCAGGATACGGCACAACGGAGACACAGGCGCAGACGTGCAGCAAGGACCCGCTCCAAGGATTCTTTTTAGATTAAGACCCTGTCTAAACCTTTTTTACTGTCTATTGTTGATACATATCCACCGTTGAGAAGGATGCTGACGTCTTGGCATGTGGCCACGCCAGAACAATGCACGTACCTAGACACAAGGGGCTTCTTACAAAGGCCATTATTTAGGCCCGGTTTATACCACAAAGACCGAATACCTTAGGGAGTGTTCGGCGTCGCGAGTTTGGCCCTATATGCATCAGCTCCGAATCATTGTCTTTGGTCAAATGTTGGGTTTGCCCGGCTCCTGTGTTTGGGTGCCTTATGTTCCGCTTTACCGGCTAAGGTAGCACCAGGAGAACTACTGCGATTGTGCCCTGGTTCATCCGGACGAGCACCTTAGTAGAGAAACCGAAAACTGACTGTCATGATATAGCGTGAGACTGGTCAACCACTCGATGACCTGTTGGAATGTTAGAATTCCTCCGCCTTAACGAAGGGCCGTTTTCCGGCCAGGCATGTACGCGCTCCGGGATCGGGAGAGTGCGGAGCCACCAGTGGCTATCTAGTAGCCCCACTGTCAAACTCCTATGGCTAAGTGAAAGTGCTAAAGCATTATAGTCCGGTTGCCTCGCTCGCTCCGCTATCACCTCCTTAATAGGACCAAGACGTTGGGTTAAGTGCGAACACGTGTTTTTTGCGAGCACCTCCGCATTATATGCGTGGGGGTTGAAGCCGACGGCTGCAATCTTTCAGGCTATACACATGTATACATAAACGGCCGCCCAGGAGGCATCATATTACTTTCAGGCAAAAGTATAAAAATAGCCTTATAAAAATTTATAAAAGCATTTCGCTTACAATGAGATTACATATCACTCAAACATAATATATTTTGAGCACTGGGTCTCTATCAAACGAGCACCCTCAAGAACTTCTTCAAAGTAGTGCTCAGCAGCCATTCGACCTATGGCCGAATCCCGCGCTGCAACAGTGGTAGCGTTCATCTCCGCCCAGTATGCTTTAACACGGGCAAAGGCCATCCACAAGCCCTCTATGCACGACGACCTCTTCATCGCATTAATGCGCGGCACCACGTCAAGGAACTGCTGCACCAAGCTAAAATAGATGTTCGATTTTGGCCTTTCCAGGCATAGCTGATCCACAACAGACCTCATGGCGAGTCCGGACAACCTATTCAGTTCGGCCCATTCGGCTAATTGGCCAGTCAATGAAAGCGGACGCTCGAGAGAATGGAATTGTGTCCAAAACAGCTGGTCCACTTCACGGTTCGTCTGACCCTGGAAGTACTTGGCCGCATCGGCAGCGCTCGTCGCCAAATCCATATACACATCCTCCGAACTCCAGAGCCGATCCAGAGAGGCATACCGTGGATCTCCGAACTTCCTCCGCAACATAAAGGATTTCCCAGCTACAATATCCCCGGCTTCCCGCATCTCCTCCTTCTTCGCCCTCATAACAGAGCGGAGGTCTTTTCTCGTCGCAGCAGCCTTCTCAAGGTCCGATGCCTTCTCTAGGTTTTCCTTTTCAAGAACCCGGCAACGGTCGGCGGCGGCTTTTAATTCTATGGCCATCTTGGCCATCTTATCTTGGCTCTCGCCATGCACGGCCTTCTCGGCTTTCAACTCTTCGACCGCCTTCAAAGCAGCCGCATTACCAAACCTCGCTTGTTCCTTGGCTCGGGCAAGTTCTGCCCGCAAGGCTTCAACAGTGGTAGCTCCATCTGCAGTCACAACATATTAAAGATGCTGGCATCATGCTGCTCTTACTATGTGGCATTTACTAGATAATGACACTTACCCTGTGCCTCGTCAAGCCTTTTGTTAACAAGCTCGATGTTGGCGTCTGCCGCATCCAACTGTCGTTTTAAATGGGCAAACTCGCTAGTTCGGCTAGCCACCGGAGCTTCCATCACCTGCACATAGAGGCAAGATGGTTATTACCTGGGAATATGATCCTCTGTTCGTCGTCGTTTCCGACGACAACCAGAGTCTCAGGGAGCCGGACACTGGGAGCTTCGGGGGTCAATGGGATAATCTTCTGGCCTCACCGGACTCGGAGAGGCCCTCCGTGACGACACTTCGGGGTCGCCCGCTTCCGGAGCGGAGGAGTCCGGAGGAGGCGTTTTGCTCTCCATCATCTCTGGAAGAAGATCCCCCAAAGACGAGCTCATTTGAGAGCGTCTAAGGCCCGAACTGCAAAGATATATGCAGTGGTTATTTTCTCAGAAGAAAAGGATGGCATACCTGTACCATTAAAGTATTTCGGGTCACTTACGACTCGGTGGAGAATTGATCCCCCCATGGACTTTGTGCGGCAAAAGCACCCCCCAAGGTAGGACCCTCTGTGGGAGACTTCTTCTCCCGTTTGGAAGCTTCGGCTTCCGAATCCCCGGGTGCAGTCCTTTTCCTCCTCTGGTCGTCTTCCTTCATGGAGACGCTCGCTCCCTTAGTTAAAATGGGCAGCTTTGGGCGCCCGCGTCTGCCCGTATTATCCTCCCTAGTATCTTCCTTCAAGGGCTCCGGGCAAGGTGCGACCTGGAGCATCTTTTCCAATACCGGATTGTCCAAACCCTCAGGGAGGGGGGGCGAACACCGAATCAGCTTCACCTTTGTTAGCCAGTCCTGGTCAAAAAGCGAACTCTCAGAAATAACTTCGTAACAAATGAGAGATAGTATGTTCGGCTGGAAGATTCCTTACCTATTCAGCGGCGCGGTTACTGCTCAGGCCCACGTCCTCGGTGATTTCCGAACACTCTACCTGAGGTCCAAAGAATGACTTGTACATCTCCTCGTGCGTCAGGCCGAGGAAATTTTGAATGACACGCGGTCCCTCGGGATTGAATTCCCACAATCGAAGGGGCCGGCGTTTGCAAGGCTGGACTTGACGAACCAGCATAACTTGTATTACCGCAACCAAATTAAAATGGGGCATTCACATTTGTGCCCCTAACTCAAACCCACTACTCAAATTTACCCCTAAATTTTTTATGTGCTCATATTTGCCCCTAAAAAGAATTTTAAGTCACAGGAATGCCCTTCCAACTGGTCAAAGTTGTTGACCAAAACTTTGAAAATTCATAACAAATTCATATGAACTTAGAAGAATGCAAAATAAGATATCAAAATGCTCATAAAAACAACACCTATATGCACATGTCATTTACATTCATAACAAAAGCACGCTTTAAAGCTTTTTAGGGTTCATAACATTAAAGAACAATTTAGGGTGAATTCAAGTAAATGCACATGTAGGTGAGGAATGTAAATGACATGCGCGTATAGGTGATGTTTTTATGAACATTTTGATATCTTATTTGCAATTTTTTTGACTTTGTATGAATTTTTTATGAATTTTCAAAGTTTTGGTCAAACAACTTTGACCAGATGGAATGGCATTCCTGCGACTTAAAATGCTTTTTAGGGGCAAATTTGAGCACATAAAAAATTTAGGGGTAAATCTGAGAGTGGGCGCAAATTAGGGGCATAAATGTAAATGTCCCAATTAAAATCTCCATTGAAGAGATCTCGAATGCGGCTTTGCAGTATAGGCACGTCCTTCGCTGGACCCTAGCACAGACCTCTACTAATCCATGACATCAGTTGTGGTGGAGGGCCCGAGCGGAAAACAGGGGCGGCCGCCCACTTGGCACTTCTAGGAGCCGTGATGTAGAACCACTCCTGTTGCCACAATTCAGACACCTCTGGAATGGAACCTTTGGGCCATGGAGCTCCCGTCATCTTGCATATTGAGGCACCTCCACACGCTGCATGTTGCCCCTCGATCATCTTCGGCCTTACTTCAAAGGTCTTGAGCCACAGGCCAAAGTGAGGGGTAACCCGGAGGAAGGCCTCACACACAACAATAAATGTCGTGATTTGAAGAAAGGAGTCCGGAGCTAGATCATCGAAATCTAGCCCGTAATAAAACATCAAACCCCTGACGAAAGGATCCAGAGCAAGGCCTAGGCCTCGGAGGAAGTGGGAGACGAACACGACGTTCTCATTGGGTTCGGGGGAGGGGACGGCCTGCCCTCGGGCAGGCAGCCGATGCAAAATCTCGGCGGTCAGATATCTGGCCTCCCTCAACTTTTTGATGTCTTCTTCCATGACGGAGGAAGGCACCCATCGGCCTTGAAGGCTAGATCCGGACATGATTGAAGGTTCGGAGCACCTGACCTGAACTTTGGGTGTTTGAGCTTGAGGTGGGGGAAGGATTCGATTGAGCACGGGAGGGAAAAAATAAAAGCCTTGTCCCTTTATGTAGGACCTTGAAGTATATGTGTCTAGAGGGGGGGTGATTAGACACTTAATGCTAAAGTTGCAATTTTTAAGCCTTTTTGGTTTAAGTGGAGTTTAGGCATAATTTCAACATTCACAATACATATCAAGCAAGCATGCTAAGAGTGTATAGGCAGCGGAAAGTAAAGCATGCAACTTGCAAGAATGTAAAGGGAAGGGTTTGGAGAATTCAAACGCAATTGGAGACACGGATGTTTTTTCTATGGTTCGGATAGGTGGTGCTATCCTACATCCACGTTGATGGAGACTTCAACCCACGAAGGGTAACGACTGCACGAGTCCATGGAGGGCTCCACCCACGAAGGGTCCACGAAGAAGCAACCTTGTCTATCCCACCATGGCCATCACCCACGAAGGACTTGCCTCACTAGTGGTAGATCTTCACGAAGTAGGCGATCTCCTTGCCCTTACAAACTCCTTGGTTCAACTCCACAATCTTGTCGGAGGCTCCCAAGTGACACCTAGCCAATCTAGGAGACACCACTCTCCAAGAAGTAACAAATGGTGTGTTGATGATGAACTCCTTGCTCTTGTGCTTCAAATGATAGTCTCCCCAACACTCAACTCTCTCTCACAGGATTTGTATTTGGTGGAAAGAAGATTTGAGTGGAAAGCAACTTGGGGAAGGCTAGAGATCAAGATTCATATGGTAGGAATGGAATATCTTGGCATCAACACATGAGTAGGTAGTTCTCTCTCAGAAATAGGATGCTGGAAATGAAGGCTTAGTCTGATGGCTCTCTCCACGAATGAAGAGGAGGTGGAGGGGTATATATAGCCTCCACACAAAATCCAACCGTTACACACAATTTACCAATCTCGATGGGACCGAATCAACAAACTCGGTCAGACCGAAATAGTAAACCTAGTGACCGTTAGAGATTTTCGGTGGGACCGACTGGATCAACTCGGTGGGACCGATGTGCTAGGGTTAGGGTAAATCCACAACTCGGTTTGACCGATTACTCAAACTCGGTGGGACCGATTTTGGTAATAAGCGAAACAGAGAGTTGGCCAAGCAAACTCGATGGGGCCGATTGCATATCTCGGTGGGACTGAGGGTATTGCAATAGGTACCAGAGAGTTTGCAAGCCCATCTCGGTGAGACCGAACTAATTAGGGTTTCTGGCAGTGGCTATGACAAGTGAAACTCGGTGGCGCCGGATAGAAATAATCGGTAGGTCCGAGTTTGGCTTTGGGTTTAGATCATATGTGGAAGTGGGAAAGTAGCTGAGGATTTTGGAGCATATCATTAAGCACTTGAGCAAGAGGCTCATTAAGCAACACCTCATCCCTCCTTGATAGTATTGGCTTTTCCTATGGACTCAATGTGATATTGGATCACTAAAATGTAAAATGAAGAGTCTTGAGCTTTAAGCTTTAGCCAATCCTTTGTCCTTAGCATCTTGGAGAACTTCCCACAACCTTTAGTCCATGCCACTCCATTGTTGAACTTATCTGAAACATACTAGATAGAAATGTTAGTCCAACAAGAGATATGTTGTCATTAATTACCAAAACCACCTAGGGAGCACTTGTGCTTTCAATCTCCCCCTTTTTGGTAATTGATGGCAACATACATCAAAGCTTTAGATAAAGATATAAAGAACAACAAGTAAAGCTTTGGAAGGACATGTAACAAGCATAGGCTCCCCCTACATGTATGCACTCATGTAAATGTGAAATATAGAGGCATGTGAGAGCATAACCATGACAGAGTAGGCAATGTGTTACATGTATCTTGGCCATATGCATCAGAGCAAAAGATTATCAAGGAAAATACCTTCATGCTCATGAGTCCTTCTTGCAAACAGTATGTACATAAGCAAGAATTCCTCATACTCATGATTTTGATGCATACACTTACCTTGTAGTCTTTGGCTGGCTTAGGATGGAACGAACCTGCACAAACAAGGTTAGATAACACAGGTACCTCCACTAGCCAGAGCAAACCAAGGAAGCCACAAGAGAACCAAGACTGGGATGACATGAAGAGAGTGAGTACAAGGTACCACATTGGATTCAACATGTCCCCAAGAGTAAAGATATGCAATGAATTTGACTGATTTCTTTCCCTTAGGTGTCTTGCTCCCCCTGAATCTTACATGCGATATTGGGAGAAGATAGGGAACAGAAAATCAAAGGTGAAAGATACAAATGGATAGAACTTAATGCAAATAAGCACATATGAACATGTCTTTCCCCCAAAAAGACATGTGACATCTCTCCTCTTGAACATCAAGCATCTGGGACATCTGGGATCCTTGAGTATTCTCTCCCCCTGGAAATCTCTTTCTCCCCCTTAATACTTTCTCTCTTGTAGGTTTGGTCCTTGAGACTTTCTCTCCCCCTTGAGCTTTGATGTGATCTCTCTCTCCCCCTTTGACATCAATTTCCAAGAAGGGCTTTCTGGAATCCGTCGTATAGGTTTGGTCCTTGAGACTCAGCACAAAGCAATGGATAAAACTGTGATGCTTGTAGAGGAAAAGATTCATTGAGTAGAGCTGGATCAGAAGAAATATAGAACAAGTGGCAAACTGTTTTTCCTGTTGCGAAGTCGGTGGCACCGAGTGGCATGTTTCGGTGGTACCGAAAAGATTCAGTTGGACCGAAAATTACAAGTCGGTGAAACCGAGTTCACACAGAGAAAAAACACTTGTCACCTCAGCTCACTAGACACGTAGGATCTCACACAGATTTGCAATGAATTACCTGAAGGATTTGCAAGGAATTGAATGCAGAAAATGCAGAACAAAAACAAAAAGAAAAGAGAAGAAACTGAAAGATCTAGATGAAGTTTTTTTTTGTTTTTGAAAAAGAGAAAGAAAATAAACATGCATGAGACAAATGCAATAACACATAAAAGAACACAAGAGAACTTCATCTAGAGTTGGGCGGTGACATAGTCACCTATGTTAGAGTATATTGACTTAGGAGTCAAGTGAGAACACTTGATCATAGGTCATACTCATCGTTTAAGCTCAAAATGGGGATACCATTTTTGTTTAAGCATCTTGATGTATTCACATCTTGTTGAGTTGCTTTGACTCATGTCTTGGAGTAAAGCTTCTCTAAGATGGAATAACATACCTTGGGTGGTGGTGTGGTTCTTGCTCATGTAGTTGAACTTGTGTGGGTGCTCAAGGTTGATGTAGCTCATCAAGAGTTGGGAGCACCACTTGGAGTTTGAGTTCATCTACCTACATGGGTTAGTTCTTGCAAGGAAGAGCACTTGTGTATCCAAAAATGACAATCATGAAGCTCAACATAGAATTTGTCAAAGGATAAGTTTGAATGGTTTTGTGCTTCCTTGTCTTCAACCACCATTGTATAGAGACTTGGTGATGTAGAGATTGCTCAAGATGTGAGTGAGTCGCAATCTCATGGAATTAGATTCAACCAAGCACCTACATGGGTTAGACAACATGCAAGGTACAAATATATCCAAGACATAAGATAGTCATCATAAGAGATATATCATGGATTAGTCATAAGCTCATGTCTTGCATGTATCCAATGGAGTTCCTACTCCAAGTTCGAAGCATCAATAATGTTCAATTCACCTCTCAACCTGCAAAATACTTTCTCATCAAGAGGTTTAGTAAATATATCCGCTAATTGCTTATCGGTGCGAACATGCTTAAGATCAATGTCACCCTTAGCAACATGGTCTCGAATGAAATGATGACGAACTTCAATATGCTTAGTTAGAGAATGTTGTACAAGATTATGACCAATTTTGATAGCACTTTCATTGTCACAAAGCAGTGGAACATGTTTCACATAGATCCCATAATCTTTAAGAGTTTGGGTCATCCAAAGTAATTGAGCACAACATGAACCAGCGGCAATGTATTCCGCTTCGGCGGTGGATAAGGATACCGAGTTTTGTTTCTTGGAAGACCAAGACACAAGAGATCTACCAAGAAATTGACAAGTACCCGAAGTAGACTTTCTATCAACCTTGTCCCCGGCATAATCCGAGTCGGAATAGCCAACAAGATCAAAAAAAGACCTCTCAGGATACCAAATGCCAAAGTTTGGTGTATGAATTAAGTATCTCATTATCCTTTTCACGGCCTTAAGATGACATTCTTTAGGAGCAGCTTGATAACATGCACACATGCACACATTTAGCATAATGTCGGGACGTGAAGCACATAGGTATAACAAAGAACCAATCATAGAGCGATAAACCTTTTGATCAACCGGTTCACCATCTTTGGTCAAATCAAGATGTCCACTAGTAGGCATGGGTGTAGGCATACCTTTGCATTCTTGCATATTGAACTTCTTGAATAAGTCCTTGGTGTACTTCGTTTGAGAGACAAATGTACCTTCCTTAGTTTGCTTGATTTGCAAACCGAGAAAGAATTTGAGTTCACTCATCATAGACATCTCAAACTTCTCTGACATTAGCTTTCCAAACTTTTCACTAAAGAGAGGGTTAGTTGAACCAAATATGATATCATCAACATAAATTTGGCATACAAATAATTCTCCATTAACCCTTTTAGTAAAAAGAGTAGAATCAATTTTACCAATTTCAAAACCACTTGCAATAAGGAACTTGGTCAAGCATTTATACCATGCTCTAGGAGCTTGTTTAAGACCATGAAGAGCTTTGTGAAGTTTGTAAACATGATTTGGTTTCTTAGGATTGATAAAGCCGGGAGGTTGTTTGACATAAACTTCCTCCTCTATTTCACCATTTAGAAAATCACTTTTAATGTCCATTTGGTACAAGGTGATATTATGGTGATTAGCATAGGCAAGTAAGATGCGAATGGACTCAAGTCTAGCAACAGGAGCATATGTCTCACCATAGTCCATACCTTCGACTTGTGTGTACCCTTGGGCGACGAGACGTGCTTTGTTGCGAACCACTTGTCCATCTTCATCTTGCTTGTTGCGAAACACCCATTTGGTACCAATGATGTTGTGGTTGTTGTTGGGCTTCTCAACCAATGTCCAAACTTGGTTTCTCTCAAAGTTGTGTAGCTCTTCATGCATAGTGTTTATCCAATCCGGATCTTCCAATGCTTCTTCAACCTTCATAGGTTCAATGCTAGAGATGAATGAATAGTTTTCACAAAATTTAGCTAAACGAGTCTTTGAGCGAGTGATTCTCCCGGTTTGTATATCATTGAAGATTTGCTCGACGGGATGATCTTTGGCAATTCTTGCTCGAACTCGTGAGAGCTTTTCCTTGGGTCTTTGTTGAACATCTTCTTCATCTTGTTCTTCTTCTTGGCCTTCTTCATTGTTGACGTTGTCGTTCTCTTGTCGTGGTGGAGAAGGAGGTTGTTGATGTTCGTCTTGATGCATTTCCTTGTCTTCTTCATCTTGGTGTGTCCCACTTGTGGATGCTTCCGTATCAATTCTTGGTTCACCTTGTTGTGAAGCAGAAGCTTCCACTTGGACGGACGAGGTATTCTCCTTCACATTCGTTGGACGAATTTTGCCAATAGACAAGTCTTGGATTGCTTCTGAAGGGTCTTTGTCTCCTACATCGATTGGCAATTGCTCTACTTGCGAGCCATTAGATTCATCAAACTTCACATCTACCGTCTCTTCAACCTTTCGGGTGAAATTGTTGTAGACACGGTAAGTGTGAGAGTTTGAGCCATAACCAAGTAGAAAGCCTCCATGAGATTTAGGAGCAAACTTTGAACGACGATGCTTGTCAAGAATATAGCACTTTGAGCCGAATACTCGAAAGTATCCAACTTGGGGTTTGTTACCGGTGAGGAGCTCGTATGCCGTCTTGCCGAGTAGCTTGTGAAGATACAAGCGATTTGTTGCATGACAAGCTGTCTCAACCGCTTCTGCCCAAAAGTGCTTCGGCGTCTTGTATTCATCAAGCATCGTTCTTGCCATTTCGATGAGCGTCCGGTTCTTCCTCTCAACAACTCCATTTTGTTGAGGTGTGTATGTAGCCGAGAACTCGTGTGAAATCCCTTATTCGTCAAGAAAGGTGTCCACATTTGCGTTCTTGAACTCTGTTCCATTGTCACTCCGAACCTTCTTGATCTTCACGTCAAACTGATTTTGGGCCTTCCTAGCGAAGTTTTTGAAGATCTTCTGGACCTGCGACTTGTCATTAAGAAAGAACACCCACGTAAATCTTGAAAAATCATCAACTATAACTAGACCAAAAGAATTTCCACCGAGACTCTTGTAGGCGTTGGGACCAAAAAGATCCATATGAAGTAGCTCGAGTGGCCTCCTTGTGGTCATGATGTTCTTCACGGGATGCCTTCCTCCAACCTGTTTACCTGCTTGACAAGCACTGCAAAGTCTATCCTTATAAAATATGACATTGTTAACTACAAGGATATGATTTCCTTTAATAAGCTTGTCAAGGTTTCTCATGCCAACGTGACCTAGTCGTCTATGCCACAACCAACCTTTTGAGGATTTAGCAATAAAGCAAGTTTTAGGTTGTGCCTTTTTAGAGAAATCGACAATGTAAAGATCACCTCTACGCATACCGATAAAGACCATTTTATGATTGTCTCGACGAAATACTTGGCAATCTACCTCAGTAAATAGGAAATTCAAACCGAAATCAGTAAGTCTAGATACTGAAAGTAAGTTGTAGCCGAGAGATTCAACGAGCATGACATTTTGAATGGAACTATCATGTGAGATGGCCACCTTACCAAGGCCAACTACTTTACCCTTTGAATTATCACCAAAGGTGACATATTTTCATGGGCCGTCATTTTCAGCAAGCTCACGGAACATCTCTTCATCTCCGGTCATATGATCAGTACATCCACTATCAAGAACCCATTCCTTTCCTCCTGACACATATCCCCGAAGATTTTCCATAAGACCAAAATGTCTCATTGCATCATCAAGATCAAAGTCACTATCATCATCATCATCATAGTATCCATGTTCACCATGATCTTGTGACTCGTCATTTCCTAGAGAGGGTAATTCATTAGATAAATGATCATCAAAGTGGTCACTTTTATGAATTCTTATAGCTTCGGATATAATAATTCCAACATCTCCTTTAGCACGCTTGAGATTGGTAAGCTCAAATAGACAATCACCAAAACTAGGATCACTAGAGTTCATCTTACTCAAGGCAATAGATTTATGGAGAATTTCATCCAAATTTTTCAAGGAATGATCGGGAAATCGTTCCTCAAGAAATTTCCATATAGTATAGGCACAATTAAGAGTAGGCAAACTAGCAATCAAATTTTTGGGCAATCCTCTAATGATGAGCTCAATAGTTCTAAGATTGCGAATCATGTCAATATCTTCATCTAGGGTAGGATGCAAAGGATCAATATGAGGTGCACAAGGGCTAGCAATATACTTGTTCAAATGATATTGATTGAAGATTAAAAGCATCTCATTTTTCCACTCATGAAAATATTCTCCATCAAGAATAGGCACTCTATGTCTAAGACTCCCTAAAGTAGACACATCCATCTTCCTCCAATGGTGATTAAACCAAGGCAATGGAGACCAATGATCTGATACCACTTGTAGGACCTTGAAGTAGATGTGTCTAGAGGGGGGGTGATTAGACACTTAATGCTAAAGTTGCAATTTTTAAGCCTTTTTGGTTTAAGTGGAGTTTAGGCATAATTTCAACATTCACAATACATATCAAGCAAGCATGCAAAGAGTGTATAGGCAGCGGAAAGTAAAGCATGCAACTTGCAAGAATGTAAAGGGAAGGGTTTGGAGAATTCAAACGCAATTGGAGACACGGATGTTTTTTCTGTGGTTCGGATAGGTGGTGCTATCCTACATCCACGTTGATGGAGACTTCAACCCACGAAGGGGAATGGTTGCGCGAGTCCACGGAGGGCTCCACCCACGAAGGGTCCACGAAGAAGCAACCTTGTCTATCCCACCATGGCCATCGCCCACGAAGGACTTGCCTCACTAGTGGTAGATCTTCACGAAGTAGGCGATCTCCTTGCCCTTACAAACTCCTTGGTTCAACTCCACAATCGTGTCGGAGGCTCCCAAGTGACACCTAGCCAATCTAGGAGACACCACTCTCCAAGAAGTAACAAATGGTGTGTTGATGATGAACTCCTTGCTCTTGTGCTTCAAATGATAGTCTCCCCAACACTCAACTCTCTCTCACAGGATTTGGATTTGGTGGAAAGAAGATTTGAGTGGAAAGCAACTTCGGGAAGGCTAGAGATCAAGATTCATATGGTAGGAATGGAATATCTTGGCCTCAACACATGAGTAGGTAGTTCTCTCTCAGAAATAGGATGCTGGAAATGAAGGCTTGGTCTGATGGCTCTCTCCACGAATGAAGAGGAGGTGGAGGGGTATATATAGCCTCCACACAAAATCCAACCGTTACACACAATTTACCAATCTCGGTGGGACCGAATCAACAAACTCGGTCAGACCGAAATAGTAAACCTAGTGACCATTAGAGATTTTCGCTGGGACCGACTGGATCAACTCGGTGGGACCGATGTGCTAGGGTTAGGGTAAATCCACAACTCGGTTTGACCGATTACTCAAACTCGGTGGGACCGATTTTGGTAATAAGCGAAACAGAGAGTTGGCCAAGCAAACTCGATGGGGCCGATTGCATATCTCGGTGGGACTGAGGGTATTGCAATAGGTACCAGAGAGTTTGCAAGCCCATCTCGGTGAGACCGAACTAATTAGGGTTTCTGGCAGTGGCTATGACAATTGAAACTCGGTGGCGCCGGATAGAAATAATCGGTAGGTCCGAGTTTGGCTTTGGGTTTAGATCATATGTGGAAGTGGGAAAGTAGCTGAGGATTTTGGAGCATATCATTAAGCACTTGAGCAAGAGGCTCATTAAGCAACACCTCATCCCTCCTTGATAGTATTGGCTTTTCCTATGAACTCAATGTGATCTTGGATCACTAAAATGTAAAATGAAGAGTCTTGAGCTTTAAGCTTTAGCCAATCCTTTGTCCTTAGCATCTTGGAGAACTTCCCACAACCTTTAGTCCATGCCACTCCATTGTTGAACTTATCTGAAACATACTAGATAGAAATGTTAGTCCAACAAGAGATATGTTGTCATTAATTACCAAAACCACCTAGGGAGCACTTGTGCTTTCACTTTATAAAGAGGGTGAATATCAAGCATCCTCTGCGTGACCGTTTGGACTTGCCTATAGTCTAGGAGTCCTAGAAGCGGTTGGGTTACCCACGCCCGTATTGATGAGAATCCCGGAATAAGGGGACATGATCTTTGCTTCGACGAGACGTGCCAAGGAAACCGCCTCGCATGACACGCTGAGGTGGGACAATAAAACGATTCGAATAAAGGCTTGGCCGTGGTGCGATGTCACGCTATGGAATACGTCAGCAGATTAGATTCGTGTAAATATTATTCTCTCTATGGCAATATGTGGAAACTTATTTTGTAGAGCCGGACACTATCTTTGTGTTCAAAATCTTCTATGAAGTACTTGGAGGAGGAACCCGCCTTGCAATGCCGAAGACAATCTGCGTGCCGGACTCATCGTCATTGAAGCCTGGTTCAGGGGCTACTGAGGGAGTCCTAGATTAGGGGGTGTCCGGATGGCCAGACTATACCTTCCGTCGGACTCCTGGACTATGAAGATACAAGATTGAAGACTTCGTCCCGTGTCTGGAAGGGACTTTCCTTGGCGTGGAAGGCAAGCTTGGCGATACGGATATGTAGATCTCCTACCATTGTAACCAACTTTGTGTAACCCTAACCCTCTCCGATGTCTATATAAACCGGAGGGTTTTAGTCCGTAGGACAACATACAGAACAACAATCATAGCATAGGCTAGCTTCTAGGGTTTAACCTCTCCGATCTCGTGGTAGATCTACTCTTGTACTACCCATATCATCAATATTAATCAAGCAGGACGTAGGGTTTTACCTCCATCAAGAGGGCCCGAACCTGGGTAAAACTTTGTGTCCCTTGTCTCCTGTTACCATCCGGCCTAGACGCACAGTTTGGGACCCCCTACCCGAGATCCGCCAGTTTTGACACTGACAGAGGGCCTCTCCGGATCCGGTGAGGCCAGAAGATAATCCCATAGACCGCCGAAGTCCCCAGCGTCCGGCTCCCGAAGAGAGCAAACAAAATAGTCCGGCACCATCTGGTATGCGGTCAGACATTCTGAGGGAGCTGGTAGGGCGAGCGGCCATCTCATAAGAACACGGTACACTGATGGGTACGGTGATGGAGAGAATTTCGTCCGCCGAAAGCGGATTACATGAAGCATTTATGAGTCTACTGACAGGCTTTGAGGTACGTGAGATAATATGTGATAGTACTGCACATGTTAGGTGTGCCTTGTGTAGATAGTATCCCCTGAGACTCTGGTTGTCATCGAGAACAGCGGCGAATAGAGGATCATAGTCCTAGGCAATAACCAGACTGCCCTTGTGTGCAGGTGGTGGAAGCTCCGGTGGCTAGCCGAACTAGTGAGTTTGCCGAATTAAAATGGCAACTGGATGCGGCAGACGTCGACATCGGGCTTGTTAACAAGAGGATTGACGAGGCACAGGGTAAGTGTTATTATCTGCTGAACGCCACATAGTAAGAGCAGCATGATGCCAGTATCTTTAATATGTTGTGACTACAGATGGAGCTGCCACCGTGGAAACCCTGCGGGCAGAACTTGCCCGAGCCAAGGAACAAGCGAGGATTAGTAATGCGGCTGCTTTGAAGGCGGCTGAAGAGTTGAAAGCCGAGAAGGCCGCACATTGCAAGAGCCAAGAGAATATGGCCAAGATGGTTGTAGAATTAAAAGACACTGCCGACCGTTGTCGGCTCCTTGAAAAAGAAAACCGACCGAAGTCAATGGACCTTGATAAGGCCACGATGGCGGACAAAGACACCCGCTTTGCTATGAGAGCAAAGAAGGAGGAGCTACGGGAAGCCGGGGATATTGCGGCTGGGAAGCCCTTCATGTTACGGAGGAAGTTCGGAGATCCACGGTATGCCCCTCTGGATCGGCTGTGGAGTTCAACAGATGCGTATATGGACTTGGCGGCGAGCGCTGCCGATGCGGCCAAATACTTCCAAGGTCAAATAGATCGTGAAGTGGACAAGATGTTCTGGTCGCAATTCAACGTTCCAGAGCGTCCGCTTCCATTGACTGATCAGCTAGCCGAATGGGCCGAACTAAATAGGTTGTCCGGACTCGCCATGAGGTCTGTCGTGGATCAGCTATGGCCGGAAAAGCCAAAGCCGAACATCTATTTCAGTTTAGTGCAGCGGTTCCTTGGTGCGGTGCCGCGCATTAATGCGATGAAGAGGTCGGCGTGCATAGAAGGCTCGCGGATGGCCCTTGCCCGTGTTAAAGCATACTGGGCGAAGATGGACGCTACCACTGTTGCGGCGCAGGGTTCGGCCATAGGCCGAGTGGCTGCCGAGCACTATTTCAAGGAAGTTCTCGAGGGTGCTCGTTTGATAGAGGCCCAGTGCTCGAAGAATATTATGTTTGAGTGATATGTATTCTCATTGTAAACATAATGCTTTTATGAATTTTTATAAGGCTATGTTTATACTTTTGCCTGGAAGTAGTATGATGCCTCCTGTGTGGCCGTTTATGTATACATGTGTATAACCTGAAAGATTGCAGCCGTCGGCTTCAACCCCCACGCATATAATGCGGAGGTGCTCGCGAAAAACGCGTGTTCACACTTAACCCAACGTCTTGGTCCTATTAAGGAGGTGATAGCGTAGCGAATGAGGCAACCGGACTATAATGCTTTAACACTTTCACTTAGCCATAGGAGTTTGACTGTCGGGCTAGATAGCCCCTGGTGACTCCACACTCTCCCGATCTCGGGGTGCGTACATGCCTGGCCGGAAAACGGCCCTTCGTTAAGGCGGAGGAATTCTAACATTTCGATAGGTCATCGAGTGGTTGACCAGTCTCACACTATATCATGACAATCAGTTTTCGGCTTTCTCTACTGAGGTGCTCATCCGGATGAACCATGGCACAATCGCAGTAGTTCTCCTGGTGCTGCCTTAGCCGATAAAGCGGAACGTAAGGCACCAAAACACAGGAGCCGGGCAAACCCAACATTTGACCAAAGACAATGATTCGGAGCTGATGCATATAAGGCCAAACCCGCGACACCGAACACTCCCTAAGGTATTCGGTCTTTATGGTATGAACCGGGCCTAAATAGTGCCCTTTGTAAGAAGCCCCTTGTGTTCAGGTACATGCATTATTCTGACGTGGCCACATGCCAAGACGTTAGCATCCTTCTCAATTGTGCTGAGAATTCGGTGGATGTATCAACAAGAGACAGTAAAAAAGGTTTACGCAGGGTCTTAATCTAAAAAGAATCCTTGGAACGGGTCCCTGCTGCATGTCTGCGCCTGTGCCTCTGTTGTGCCGTATCCTGGACGGGTGTAGCATGATGGTCATCTGTAAAAGAGAGGAATTTAGATGAAAAAGTTGTCATGCAGAGAGATAGTTTTTAAAGAAACCATGTATAACTAGAAATGAGTATAAATTGCCACTTGTCTGCGCGCGTTGGGCCCCTTGTATTTGTAATAGGGGTGTGGCCGTCAATCCGGTATAAATTACATATAGCAGCGCCGGACTCGTCTAACCGCGTCCGTGGTCTAGACGACCTATCAAATACTTTAGTTGGCGAGGCCGTTTTTAGTGTGCGGCTACCAAGGCAGTCGCATTCTCTTCAGCGCGCAAGGGTCGCTTAATACTTCCGTTCACTGTAATGATGCCGCATGGACCGGGCATCTTGAGCGTCAAGGAAGCGTAATGTGGTATTGCATTAAAGCGAGCAAAAGCTTCGCGTCCAAGTAGTGCTTGATAGCCACTTTGGAACGGAGCGATGTGGAAGGTTAAATGTTTGCTACTGAAGTTATCGGGGAAGCCGAATATAACCTTTAGTAGCAGGGAGCCCGTGCAATGAGCCCCTGGGCCTGGCATTACTCCTTTAAAGGTAGTATTGCTATGGCAAATTTTCATTGGGTCTATCCCCATTTCGCGGATTGTATCCTGGTATATCAGGTTGAGACTACTGCCACCATCCATCAGGACTCGTGTGAAGTGGTACCCGTCAATTATTGGTTCTAGTACCAGGGCAGCCCATCCTGCACGCCGGACACTTGCTGAGTAATCACGATGGTCGAAAGTGATCGGCTGAGACGACCAGTGGCAGGACTCCGCGGTGATAGGCCCTTGGGCATACTTTTCTGGGAGTGCCGTTTTGTTTCTCCCCTTGATCACGTGTAACACGTTTACTGTTTTGACTTCTGGTGGAAATTTCTTTTGTTCCCCAGTGTCTTGCTTGAGAGGCTCATCCTCGTCTTCGCTTAGTGTATCCTCCCCTTATGTACGGCATTGAGCTTGCCGGACTGCTTGAAGACCCAACATTCTCTATGGGTATGATTAGCGGGTTTACCAGGGGTGCTATGGATCTGACATATTTGGTCCAGAATTTTGTTTAGGCTGGACAGTTCGTCTCTGGCGCCTTTAGAGGGCGGCTTTTGCTAACCTAGCCGAGAGCTTTTGAATCCGGCGTTTAATGTTGTGCTCTTCGTGCTGTCTTCTTTATTCCGGCGTTTGTTATTGCTGTTGCGCCGTGATTTCCCGTTTCCATCTCTAACTTCGGATGTACTGGGGTCGCTGGCGCTGCATCTGGCTAGCCAGCTATCCTCACCCGCGCAAAAGCGGGTCATGAGGCTTGTTAATGCTGCCATTGTTCTCGGCTTTTCTTGGCCGACGTGTCTGGCAAGCCATTCGTCACGGATGCTATGCTTAAAAGCTGCCAAGGCTTCGGCGTCCGGACAGTTGACAATTTGGTTCTTTTTAGTAAGAAACCTATTCCAAAGCTTTTGGGCTAACTCTCCAGGTTGTTGAGTTATATGACTCAAATCATCTGCGTCCGGAGGTCGGACATAAGTCCCTTGAAAATTTGCCCGAAAGGCGTCTTCAAGCTCTTCCCAACTTCCAATGGAGCTTTCGGGGAGGCTCTTAAGCTAGTGCCGAGCTGGCCCTTTGAGTTTGAGGGGTAAATACTTAATGGCGTGGAGATCATCTCCCCGAGCCATGTGGATATGGAGGATATAGTCCTCAATCCAGACCCCAGGGTCTGTTGTTCCATCGTATGCCTTTATGTTTACGGGTTTGAATCCCTCTGGAAATTTATGGTCCAGCACCTCATCGGTGAAACATAGGGGGTGTGCGGCACCCCTATATCTGGGTGTACCGCGTTGTTCGGATGTTTGTTGTGTTGCATCGTATGCTGGAGCACGCTTGTGTGGTCCATAGATGGATCTGGTTTCGCCCTCCTTTTGATGCGAGCCCTCGCGTAGACCGCGTATTGGCTTATGTGCGGCATTGCTTGCCGCTTTATGTTGGCCATGAGGTCGTCTATCTGGCCAGATGGATGTTTTAATTTTTGGTTGTGGGGGGGTCTGAGGCCTCCTCATCGAATTCGGGTAGCAACTTCCGCTTTGGGTGGCTCTTGGTGGGGCAATTGCCGCCGTACTTCGCTGCTGTGTTGAGTACTTTACTCCATCTGATCTGGAGTGTGTCCTGTGTAGCCTTGAGCCTTTGCTTCAGCTTTTTCAGACTCCTCGCGGTGGCAACAAGCCTTTGACAGGCATTCTGCTGCTCCGGGTGCCTGTCTGGCGTTATGTCGTCCGGACTATTATCTTTGACAGAATTGGTTTGTTCGGTTTGATTCTCCGTATTGCTGTGGTCTGGCGGTGGTTTGCCCTGCTCCAGCGCTGGGTCTGTATAATCGTTATTTCTGCCGAGGCGGGATTTGGGGCGGCGCTTGCGCCGCCATTTTGACTGCTACTCGAGGGAACAAGCCTTTGTTGCGTACTTCCGTTCCTCGTCGTCGTCTTCTTTTGGGGTGTCCACCATGTATACGTCATATGATGAGGTGGACGTCCAGCGCCCTATGGGCGGTGGTTCCTCTTCGCCTCCCGCATCGTCGTCCATACCGTCGATGTCTTCAGAGTCGAAGTCGAGCATGTCGGTTGAGTCATCGACAGTGGCTATTAAGTGGGTGGTGTGTGGGCGTTGAATTTCTTCGTCGTCCGCATCCCAATCGGGTTGGCCATAATACGGCCAGGGCTCTCCTGACAAAGAGAGAGACCTTAGTGAATTTAGAATGTTGCTGAAGGGCGAGTGCTGAAAGATATCCGCGGCGGTGAATTCCATGATCGGCGCCCAATCGGATTCGATTGGCAGGGGCGTGGGCGGTTTGGAGTCAGAAAAAGAGTCTGCCACCTTGGAGTCGCGGGCTGCGCAGAGGATTAGGCTGGTGTTCGGCTCGGTCGCCGTTGAGACTACAGCCCCTGAGGCGGTGTCTAACCACCCGTCCTCGATTGGCGCAGTTGGCTCCGAGCTAAGGGTCGGAGCTGATGCGAGCGCGGCCTCTGGGGTACTGTTCGGCGGCAGAGCTAGGTCATACCCATCGATACAGTGCGGTGCGCCCGGCTGTGGCTCGAATCCGTCGAAGATCAAGTCTCCACGGATGTCGGCCGTGTAGTTCAAACTTCCAAATCTGACCTGATGGCTAGGGGCGTAGCTTTCAATCTGCTCCAGATGGCCAAGCGAATTAGCCCGCAGTGCAATGCCGCCGAATATGAAGATCTGTCCGGGGAGAAAAGTCTCACCCTGGACCGCATCGCTATCGATGATAGTAGGAGCCATCAAGCCTAACGGCGACGACACAGAGGAACTCTCAATGAAAGCACCAATGTCGGTGTCAAAACCGGCGGATCTCGGGTAGGGGGTCCCGAACTGTGCGTCTAGGTCGGATGGTAACAGGAGGCAGGGGACACGATATTTTACCCAGGTTCGGGCCCTCTTGATGGAGGTAAAACCCTACGTCCTGCTTGATTAATATTGATGATATGGGTAGTACAAGAGTAGATCTACCACGAGATCAGAGAGGCTAACCCCTATAAGCTAGCCTATGGTATGATTGTATGTTGTGATTGTTGTCCTACGGACTAAAACCCTTCGGTTTATATAGACACCAGAGAGGGTTAGGGTTACACAAGGTCGGTTATAAAGGAGGAGATATCCATATCCGTATTGCCTAGCTTGCCTTTCACGCCAAGTAGAGTCCCATCCGAACATGAGACGAAGTCTTCAATCTTGTATCTTCATAGTCCAACAGTCCGGCCAAAGGATATAGTCCGGCTGTCCGGAGACCCCCTAATCTAGGACTCCCTCAGTTATATTCATTCGACTTTATCTTACGGACCAAAACTATACTCCGAGTGGCATAATTCAATGTTCCGAGTGGTTTTTTGCCAATCACGTCTTCAAGATGACCTCGGATGAAGGAGCACTCCTAAGGAATTTTCTTTGTCTCGTTGAGGCAATCGATGTTGATATATAAATCATCTCAATCCGAGTTCATATGCAAAAGTTAGAGGCAATACACTGCAGACCAAACCTCAACGGAAATATGGCGCGAGGTGCCAGACACTTGTCTGATAGGTTGCGTGAGTAATTCGGCCATCAAGACGGCCTTGAATCGAAAAACCTTCAACACAAAAAAGTTTTACCTCGTCAAGCCGATCGTTTTTCATATAAAATTTGTCTCAATCCGAGGTCGTATGCAACCTGGAGAGCAAATCAAGATCAGGCTGTGTTTTCAGTCGGGAAATCCGAGTGAAAAGTTTACCATCCGAGTGAAAACCTATCGATCGAGTAAAAGGTCGAGTGAAAAAATTATAGATCAAGTAAAAGATTGGCTTCCGAGTGAAAATATAGTAATCCGAGTAATTATCATCCGAGTGAAGTTATTCTGAGTGAAAAGATTACCGTCGGAATGAAAACTTGACGTTCGAGTAAGATATTACCTTCCGAGTGAAATATAGTCATCCGAGTGAAAGATTGTCTTCCGAGTGAAATTATAGTCATCCGAGTGAAAGATTGTCTTCTGAGTGAAATACTCTAACATCCGAGTGAAAAGGTCCAGTCGGACGAAAAACTCTAATATCCGAGTGGATGAGCTCGAATCCGAGTGAAATTGAAGATGTGCCCGAAAGGTAATCCAGATGACCTCGGATGGAAAAGTGATCAACACGGAAGTTGTGCGCATTGTCAAAACTGTGAACTTTGGTTTTGGAGTCATTATCATATGAGATAGTATACATCATGTAAGTTCACTACGGGACTCGGACAATCCAGTCTGTTACATGACCGAGTCCGACTGGATATTAAAGATGGCTTCGTAGAATATTCAAGATGGTTTTATTTGGAAAAGTGTTCAACATAAGAATTGTTCGTCTCGTCGAGGCGCACAAGTTTAATATTTGGGCCGTCTTGATCGGAGGTCATATGCAAGCTCGGCGGCCCGCGCAAAGAGGAAGACAGAAGTTGGGTCAGATTCAGACTGAATCCGAGTTGGAATAGAACTAGGACTCTAGGACGTGAATTGATGTAATTTTTTGTAAGGAAAGCCTAGATGAATCCTTTGCTTGTACGGTAAGTCCAGCCGCCTCTTATATATGTTGGGGGTGATGGCCGATTGAACAACACACAATCGAACAAATCAATATACTACATTTTCAGCTACGTTTTATCTCTCCACCGTTTTTCTCTCTCGTTCTTCGCTGTTCTTCGTGTTTGAGAGCTGCGAATCCCGAGGCTCTAGGGGCGAGCGAATCGACCTAGGGCAGCCCATAGCCGCCGCACTCCCTGACGGGGTCCCTCCCGGGGGTGTGGGGTTTTCGGGTCTGCAAAAGCGCCCGTCGACTGTCTTGCATATCGCGCTATCGGTCGGGTCTCCTTCGACGTGAGCTGCGGTGCATCACCCCCGGCGTCGAGGGTACACGTGACGTGTTCGTGTGTCAACAAAAATGATGGAAAGGAAAATTGTGCTCAAGTGTTAGAAGAAGAATGCATTAAATTGTTTGGCACTAAATATTTGAATGATGAGCATGATTGCAATGTTGTTAGTATGAATTCTTTGAATATCCATGATGCTAATGATATGCAAAGCCACAAGCTTGGGGATGCTATGTTTGATGAAGATGATATTTTCTCTCCCCCAAGTTTTGATGACAAAATTCATTATAATGAAAGCATGCCACCTATCTATGATAATTATTGTGATGACATGTATGCTATAAAGAATAATTATGACCATGAAACTTGCCATCTTGATTTTAATTTTCAATCCCATGATAGCTATTTTTTTTTGAATTTGCTCCTCCCACTACTATGAATGAGAAGAATTTTGCTTTTGTGGAGAGTAGTAAAATTTCTATGCTTGTGCAATATCAAATAATGCTTTATGTGATGGTTATATTGTTGAATTCATTCATGCTGCCACTGAAAATTATTATGAGGGAGGAACATATGCTTGCAGGAGTTGCAACCATACCAAGTTTCCTCTCTACGTGCTTAAAGTTTTGAAGTTATGCTTGTTTTTCTATCCTATGCTAGTTGATTCTTGTTCCCATAAATTGTTTGCTCACAAAATCCGTATGCATAGGAAGTGGGTTAGACTTAAATGTGCTAGTCATAATCTTCATGATGCTCTCTTTATGTTTCAATTCTTATCTTTTATGTGAGCATCATTGAAATCATCATGCCTAGCTAGGAGCATTAAACGATAGCGCTTGTTGGGAAGAAACCCAATTTTATTTTTGTTCTTTGCCTTTTGCTCATGTTTAGTAATAAATAATCTACCTAGCTTCTGGTTAGATGTGGTTTTATGTTTTAATTAGTGTTTGTGCCAAGTAGAGCCTTTAGGATCTTCTTGGGTGATTGTTGTTTGATCTTGCTGATAAAAACAGAAAGTATGCGCTCAGGAAAATAATTATCATTTTTTACCAGAGAGCGATAAAATACCAATTCCAACTGAGGTAGATCAATATACTTTTTATCCTGGACTTCCAAATTTTTCAGAATTTTTGGAGTAACAGAAGTATTAGAAATCTCCAGATTACTACAGACTGTTCTGTTTTTGCCACATTCTGTTTTCATTGTGTTGTTTGCTTATTTTGATAAATCTATGAGTAGTATCAGAGGGTATGAACCATAGAGAAGTTGGAATACACTAGATATTACACCAATATGAATTTAGAATGAGTTCATGACAGTACCTAAGTGGTGATTTATTTTCTTATACTAAGGGAGCTCATGAGATTTTCGGTTAAGTTTTGTGTTGGGAAGTTTTCAAGTTTTTGGGTAAGATTTGATGGATTTTGGAACAAGGTGTGGCAAGAGCCTAAGCTTGGGGATGCCCAAGGAACCCCAACGTAAAATTCAAGGACAACCAAAAGCCTAAGCTTAGGGATGCCCCGGAAGGCATCCCCTCTTTCGTCTTCGTCTATCGGTAACTTTACTTGAGGCTATATTTTTGTTCACCACATGATATGTGTTTTGCTTGGAGCGTCTTATATGATTTGAGTCTTTGCTTTTTAGTTTACCACAATCATCGTTGTTGTACACACCTTTTGGGAGAGACACTACATGAATCGGAATTTATTAGAATACTTTATGTGCTTCACTTATATATTTTGAGCTAGATAATTTTGCTCTAGTGCTTCACTTATATCTTCCTAGAGCACGGTGGTGGTTTTATTTTATTGAAATTATTGATCTCTAATGCTTCACTTATATTATTTTGAGAGTCTTTTAGAACAGCATGGTAATTTGCTTTGGTTATAAAATTAGTCCTAATATGATGGGCATTCAAGATGGGTATAATAAAAACTTTCATATAGAGTGCATTGAATACTATAAGAAGTTTGATACTTGATGATTGTTTTGAGATATGAAGATGGTGATATTGGAGTCGTTCTAGTTGAGTAATTGTGAAACTGAGAAATACTTGTGTTGAGGTTTGCAAGTCCTGTAGCATGCACGTATGGTAACCGTTGTGTGACAAATTTGAAGCATGAGGTGTTTCTTTGATTGCCTTCCTTATGAGTGGTGGTCGGGGACGAGCGATGGTCTTTTCCTACCAATCTATCCCCCTAGGAGCATGCGTGTAGTGCTTGGTTTCGATGACTTGTAGATTTTTGCAATAAGTATGTGAGTTCTTTATGACTAATGTTGAGTCCATGGATTATACGCACTCTCACCCTTCCACCATTGCTAGCCTCTCTTGTGCCGCGCAACTTTCGCCGGTACCATAAATCCATAATTTACCTTCCTCAAAACAGCCACCATACCTACCTATTATGGCATTTCCATAGCCATTCCGAGATATATTGCCATGCAACTTTCCACCGTTCCATTTATTATGACACGCTTCATCATAGTCATATTGCTTTGAATGATCATGTAGTTGACATCGTATTCGTGACATGGCCACCATTCATAATTTTTCATACATGTCACTCTTGATTCATTGCACATCCCGGTACACCACCGGAGGCATTCACATAGAGTCATATTTTGTTCTAAGTATCAAGTTGTAATTCTTGAGTTGTAAGTAAATAAAAGTGTGATGATCTTCATTATTAGAGCATTGTCCCTTGTGAATAAAGGATGATGGAGACTATGATTCCCCCACAAGTCAGGATGAGACTCCGGACGAAAAAAAGGATAAAAAAAGGCCATAAAAAAGAAAAAGGCCCAAACAGAAAAATGAGAGAAAAAGAGAGAAGGGGCAATGTTACTATCCTTTTTCTAGACTTGTGCGTCAAAGTAGCACCATGATCTTCATGATAGAGAGTCTCTTATGTTGTCACTTTCATATACTAGTGGGAATTTTTCGTTATAGAACTAGGCTTGTATATTCCAATGATGGGCTTCCTCAAATTGCCCTAGGTGTTCGTGAGCAAGCAAGTTGGATGCACACCCACTTAATTTCTTTTGTTGAGCTTTCATACACTTATAGCTCTAGTGCATCCGTTGCATGGCAATCCCTACTCACTCACATTGATATCTATTGATGGGCATCTCCATAGCCCATTGATATGCCTAGTTGATGTGAGACTATCTTCCTCTTTTTTGTCTTCTCCACAACTACCATTCTATTCCACCTATAGTGCTATGTCCATGGCTCGCGCTCATATATTGCGTGAAAGTTGAAAAAGTTTGAGAACACTAAAGTAGGAAACAATTGTTTGGATTGTTATCAGGGTTGAGTATGATTGGAGCATTTTGTGTGACGAAAATGAACCATAGAAAAACTATATGATTTTGTAGGGATGAGCTTTCTTTGGCATTGTTATTTTGAGAAGACATAATTGCTTGGTTTGTATGCTTGAAGTATCATTATTTTTATGTCAATACTAAACTTTTGTCTTGAATCTTTCGGATCTGAACATTCATGCCACAATAAAGAAAATTACATTGATAAATATGTTAGGTAGCATTCCACATCAAAAATTCTGTTTTTATCATTTACCTACTCGAGGACGAGCAGGAATTAAGCTTGGGGATGTTTGATACATCTCCAACATATCTATAATTTTTTATTGTTCCATGCTATTATATTATCTATCCAGGATGTTTTATATGCTATTTTATATGATTTTTGGGACTAACCTATTAACCTAGAGCCCAATGTCAGTTTCTGTTTTTTCCTTGTTTTTGAGTTTTACAGAAAAGGAATACCAAACGGAGTCCAATTGACGTGCCAATTTTTGATGATTTTTATGGACCAAAAGAAGCCCCTGGAGTAAAAGAGTTGGGCCAAAAGAGTCTCGAGCCGTCCACGAGGGTGGAGGGCACGCCCTACCCACCATGAGCGCGTCCCCCTATCTCATGGACGACTCAGAGACCCCCTTGACGTGAGACCTACGCCAAAAATTCCTATAAATACATAAACCTCCAGAAAATAACCTAGATCGGGAGTTCCGCCGCCGCAAGCCTCTGTAGCCACCAAAAACCAATCGGGACCCTGTTTTGTCACCCTGCCGGAGGGGGGGATGCATCACTGGTGGCCATCTTCATCATCCCGGCGCTCTCCATGACGAGGAGGGAGTAGTTCACCCTCGGGGCCGAGGGTATGTACCAGTAGCTATGTGTTTGATCTCTCTCTCTCTCTCTCGTGTTCTTCATATGGCACGATCTTGATGTATCATGAGCTTTGCTATTATAGTTGGATCTTATGATGTTTCTCCCCTCTATCTCCTTGTGATGAATTGAGTTTTACCTTTGAAGTTATCTTATTGAATTGAGTCTTTAAGGATTTGAGAACACTTTATGTATGTCTTGCATGTGCTTATTTGTGGCGACAATGGGATATTCACGTGATCCACTTGATGTATGTTTTGGTGATCAACTTGCAAGTTCCGCGACCTCGTGAACTTATGCATAGGGTTTGGCACACGTTTTCACCTTGACTCTCCAGTAGAAACTTTGGGGCACTCTTTGAAGTTCTTTGTGTTGGTTGAATAGATGAATCTGAGATTGTGTGATGCATATCATGTAATCATACCCGCAGATACTTGAGGTGACATTAGGGTTTTGGTTGATTTGTGTCTTAAGGTGTTATTCTAGTACAAACTCTAGGATAGATCGAACGGAGAGAATAGCTTCGTGTTATTTTACTAAGGACTCTTGAATAGATCGATCAGAAAGGATAACTTTGAGGTGGTTTCATACCCTACAATAATCTTCTTCGTTTGTTCTCTGCTATTAGTGACTTTGGAGTGACTCTTTGTTGCATGTTGAGGGATAGTTATATGATCCAATTATGTTATTATTGTTGAGAGAACTTGCACTAGTGGAAGTATGAACCCTAGGCCTTGTTTCCTAGCATTACAATACCGTTTTCGCTCAATTTTATCATTAGTTACCTTGCTGTTTTTATATTTTCAGATTACAAAAACCTATATCTACCATCCATATTGCACTTGTATCACCATATCTTCGCCGAACTAGTGCACCTATACAATTTACCATTGTATTGGGTGTGTTGGGGACACAAGAGACTCTTTGCTATTTGGTTGCAGGGTTGTTTGAGAGAGACCATCTTCATCCTACGCCTCCCACGGATTGATAAACCTTAGGTCATCCACTTGAGGGAAATTTTCTACTGTCCTACAAACCTCTGCATTTGGAGGCCCAACAACGTCTACAAGAAGAAGGTTGTGTGGTAGACATCAAGGTCCTAGCTGTCGAAGAGGAGTACAACCACATGTGGCAGACCAAAAGCTACCCGATGCGAAGACTACTGCCTTCTCAAGCCAGCCTTATGGAGGCAACAAAAAGAAACTTAGACCAAACTTTGTGCAGTATGACCACCCGAATATAAAACGAACAAAAGATCAATTACCTTCTTCGGGGGATTTGCGGCGTTGAGACCAATGTCTTCATTCTCAGCCACCCACTCCTCCTGGGGCTTGAACAACAACTTCCACACCTTGTCGTGGGTGGCGAAGAAGAAATACTGCACGGTGGCTGGATCTCCAGACTCGTAAGACCACATCAGAGTGGCCCTCTGCTCAGAAGGAATGAGGTGGTGACCGAGCATTATCTGGACCACATTGGTCAGCTTGATACCGGTCTCGATCACATTGGTGATGCGTTTTTGCAGCATCTTCACCTCGTCGGCGGATCCCCAGTTAAGGCCTTTCTTAGTCCACAAGGTCAATCTCGCTGGGGGTCCGGATCTGAATTTGGGAGCTGTCGTCCAGGCCGCATCCCATGGTTCCATAATGTAGAACCACTCCTTCCGCCACACCTTGACGGTGTTGATGAATGTGCCCTTTGGCCATTGAACTCGGGTGACCTTGCTGATCATCACTCCACCATAGTCCGCCTGGGCATCGCCGACTACGTTCGGCTTGACATTGAACATCTTTAGCCACAGTCCGAAATGCGGCTGAACTCACAGAAGGGCCTTACTAATGACGATGAAGGCCGAGATGTGGAGAAGGGAGTTGGGGGCTAGATCATGGAAGTCCATTGATGACCCACAAGTATAGGGGATCATTCGTAGTCCTTCCGATAAGTAAGAGTATCGAACCCAATGAGGAGCAAAAGGAAATGACAAGTGGTTTTCAGCAAGGTATTCTCTGCAAGCACCGGAACTATAAGTAACGAGTAGTTAGATAGCAAGATAATTTGTAACAAGCAAGTAATGATAGTAGTAAAAAAAGGTGCAGCAAGGTAGCCCAATCCTTTTGAGGCAAAGGACATGCCAAAACAGTCTCTTATGATAAGCAAAGCGTTCTTGAGGGTACACGGGAATTTCATCTAGTCACTTACACCATGTTGGTTCGATTTGTGTTCGCTACTTTGATAATTTGACATGTGGGTGGACCGGTGCTTAGGTGTTGTTCTTACTTGAACAAACCTCCTACTTATGATTAACCCCTCGCAAGCATCCGCAACTATGAGAAAAGTATTAAGAATAAATTTAACCATAGCATTAAACTTTTTGATCCAAATCAGTCCCTTACGGGATAGCGCATAAACTAGGGTTTAAGCTTCTGTCACTCTCGCAACCCATCATCTAATAACTACTACACAATGCATTCCCTTAGGCCCAAATATGGTGAAGTGTCATGTAGTCGACATTCACATGACACCATGATACGTCTCCAACGTATCTATAATTTTTTATTGTTCCATGCTATTATATTATCAACCTTGGATGTTTTATATGCATTTATATGCTATTTTATATGATTTTTGGGACTAACCTATTAACCTAGAGCCCAATGCCAGTTTCTGTTTTTTCTTGTTTTTGAGTATCGCACAAAAGGAAAATCAAACGGAGTCCAATTGACCTGAAATTTCACGGAGATCATTTTTGGACCAGAAGAAGCCCACGGAGTACCGGAGATGGGCCAAAAGAGTCCCGAGGCCACCATGAGGGTGGGGGTGCTCCCCCTACCTCGTGGCTGCCTCGGGGACCCCCTGAATTGTTCCTGACTCCAACACCTCTTATATAACCCAAAACTTCCAGAAAGAAACCTAGATCGGGAGTTCCACCGCCGCAAGTCTCCGTAGCCACCGAAAACCAATCTAGACCCGTTCTGGCACCCTGCCGGAGGGGGGAATCCCTCTCCGGTGGCCATCTTCATCATCCCGGCGCTCTCCATGACGAGGAGGGAGTAGTTCTCCCTCGGGGCTGAGGGTATATACTAGTAGCTATGTGTTTGATCTCTCTCTCTCTCTCTCTCTCGTGTTCTTGATTTGGCACGATCTTGATGTATCACGAGCTTTGCTATTATAGTTGGATCTTATGATGTTTCTCCCCCTCTACTCTCTTGTAATGGATTGAGTTTTCCCTTTGAAGTTATCTTATCGGATTGAGTCATTAAGGATTTGAGAACACTTGATGTATGTCTTGCATGTGCTTATTTGTGGTGACAATGGGATATCACGTGATCCACTTGATGTATGTTTTGGTGATCAACTTGCGAGTTCCATGACCTCGTGAAATTATGCATAGGGGATGGCACACGTTTTTGTCTTGACTCTCTGGTGGAAACTTTGGCGCACTCTTTGAAGTTCTTTGTGTTGGTTGAATAGATGAATATGAGATTGTGTGATGCATATCGTATAATCATACCCACGGATACTTGAGGTGACATTGGAGTATCTAGGTGACATTAGGGTTTTGGTTGATTTGTGTCTTAAGGTGTTATTCTAGTACGAACTCTAGGATAGATTGAACGGAAAGAATAGCTTCGTGTTGTTTTACTACGAACTCTTTGTTGACACCATATTTTGGCATGGCCAAGAACTTAATTAAGATGGCCTCAAATGGAGAAGTACTCAAAGTGAGAAAGTTCCATATCGTCAAAATGAAAAACTTTGATATTTGGGCCATAGACATCCGGTCCCATCTCTAAGGCCGAAGTTGTGTTCGAAGTACTCAGATTTTGTATTCAGAACACTATTCGGCTGATTACACCAGCAAGATGGCTTCATATGGGAAAAGTTTCTACACGGATTGTCTTCGTCTCGTCGAAACGATCGATTTTGATATAAAAATCGTTCAAATCCGAGTTCGTATGCAAAAGTTAGAGCAATCGGAGTGCAGCCCTGTGACGAGGCGAGATGTGGCGCGCCCCACCAGACACATGTCTGACGGGTAGCGCGAGGAGATAGCCTGTGTTGCGAGACAGATTTGACCCTCAAGATGATCTCTGATCAAAAACCCTTCAACATGAAAGTTGTTCGTCTCGTCGAAACAGTCAAGATTGCTTTTGGGCTTGTTTTCATCCGAGATCGTTTACAACTGCAAAAAGGACCCACAAGGTGCAGCCAGTTTAAACCGAACAGTTTTGGGAAGTTCGGATAAAACCAGTCCGAATTTGACTAGGGTTTTGGACGTGAATTGATGTGATTTCTTGTAAGGAAAGCCTAGATAAATCCTTTGCTTGTACGGGAAGTCCAGCCGCCTCTTATATATGTTGGGGGTGACGGCCGATTGAAATAACACACAATCGCAAAACACATCTACTTTTTACCCTAGTTTTACATCCCTCCCTTGTTCTTTCTATCTCGTTCTTCGTTCGTTCTTTGTGTTGAAGGGCAGCGATCCTCGAGGCTCTAGGGGCGGGCGAACCGACCTAGGGCAGCCCATAGCCGCCGCACGTCCAGACGGGGTCCCTCCCGAGCGCGTGGGGTTTCGGGTCCTGAAAAGCACCCGCCGGATTGCTTGCGTACCGCGCTTCCGGAGGGTCTCCTTCGACGTGAGCTGCGGTGCATCACCCTCGGCGTTGGAGGTACACGGTGACGTGTTCGTGTGTGAACACACTTTTTGGCGACTCTGCTGGGGAAGAAAGATCAAGAATCATCATCAACCATGTCTAATCTCCCCAAGCCCTCAGAAGTTGACGCCGATAACATCATTAAGCCCGGTCTTGATGAACTATCGGATGAACATCGCCAAGCCTACGAAGCGCGCAAGAAGCAGCATGAAGAGGCTTTTGAGGCGCTCAAGAAGAAGCGCGAGGAGGAGGATTTGGAAGCGTTTCTTTCAAGTTTCAAGAAGGACCGTCAAGGCAACATCACTCCGGTTGGAAACACCAATTTTCCTCCCCTCATCGACGAACAAGATCTAATCACTGTGAGTAAAGTTTTTTCTCGAGAGCAAGTGGCTGTGATTGAAAGTATTGTTAGTAAGGGTAATGTGATGGCATACAATTCTTTTGTGGCTAGTGCTAATGCTCAGAAAAATATGCCTCCATCATCTAGTGGTACTGTTGGTATATCTGAAAACCCTAGTCCAATTTTACCTATTTCATCGGCACCACCTATGCAACAACAATATAATATGCCGTTGAATTTTTACCCTACTCAAACCAACCAGCTTGTGGCTACACCTACATACTCTAATCCTATTATGAGTGTGCCCAATTCGGCGTCAACGCTGAATCACTTTGTCAGACCACCCATAGGCGCAGGCATGTTTGGTCTTCCGCCGAATTATGGTTCGGCGCCCATCCCACAAGTTGCACCAATAGCTAGTACTCATGTTGCTTCTATGTCATTGCCACAAACATCTTCATCTACCTCGGATCCAATTTTAGCTAAATTAAGGGAGGATTTGCATAAGATGTTTCTAGAAACTTTCGGAAACGAGCCGAAAGTAAAGAGTCGTGTGTACCAAAAGCCTTATCCTGAACACTTCGATGCAATTTCTTACCCTCAAGGTTATAAGGTTTCTGATTTTGTTAAATTTAGTGGTGAGGGTAGGAAAACAACTTGGGAGCATGTGAGTCAGTATCTAGCACAGTTGGGTGAAGCAGGTTCCATAGAAGAATTGGAAGTGCGTTTATTTCCATTATCTTTAACTGGTACCACATTTTCATGGTTTGCTGCTTTACCACATGGCTCAATTCTCTTATGGTCGCAATTAGATCAAAAGTTTCATGGTCACTTTTATAGCGGCGATAATGAGCTAAAGTTGTCACATCTTACATCGGTTAGGCAGAAACATGATGAATCGGTCACCGATTATGTCAAGAGGTTTAGAGATATAAAAAAACGATGTTATAGCTTAGTGATAACTGAGAGAGACTTGGCAGATCTTGTTCTTAATGGTTTGAAAACTCACATTAAAGAAAGGCTAGAAAGTTATGAGTTTTCGAGCATTAATCAAGTCTTACAAAAAGCTTTGGCCCTAGAGAGTCGAAGTAAAGAGGTCCATAGGTCTGCAACCGATCGTCCTAGAATGCATATGGTTGAACACAATGATGATAATTCGGACGATGAGGTTGATGTCTATACTACTGAATTTGTTTGGTCCTCAAAGGCCAAACCCTATATGTGCAATGCTCTTAAGCCGATTCGCAAGAATCGTGATGAGGAGATGAGGTTTACTTTTGATATATCAAAGTGTGATAAAATATTTGATGCTCTCTTGCAAGATAAGATGATTAGAATATCACACACCATACCGCCGTTTGAGGAGCTGAAGCGGCGTGCTTATTGCAAGTACCATAATTCATTTTCTCATGCTACTAACAATTGCAATGTTTTACGACGACAGATACAATCGGCCATTAATGACGGACGATTGAATTTTGCTGAGATGCAAGTTGATAAGCAGCCCTTCCCCATAAACACCATAGACTTGGAAGGGAAGAAAATGTTAATTCGGCCTAACATAGCCGAATCCGCTAATAAAGATAATGTTGTTATTGGTGAACCCAGGAATAGCAAGGAGGGCGACAAGGTCTTGGGAAGAAAGATTGTGCTTAAGAAGCAACCCGATGGCGAGGAAGTGTTGAAGATCACTATAAAAAATGCTACACTCGGGGGCAACCACAAGTACAAGAGGATGCTCATGTTAAATTGATCAAGCCCAAGAATTCAGAAGTTGGCAAGTGGAAAAAGAATGAAACTAAGAACAAGAGAATCAAGCCAACTTTTGATATGTTGTTGTCCAAATATGCAAGTCAAGCGGCTGGTTCTAGCTCTAATCGGCCATCACATTCAAAGCGTTCAGGATTGCCTCCGGAGCAAGAGTTTCGATGATATGCAAGGCCATATGGGTCATGGGCACCGACACCATGGATGTCACAACCCTTCTATGCGCCATATTACATGAGAGGCTTCAGTGGAGGATGGGGGCAGCCCCCAATGGCTCCTTATGCTTTCCATATGGGGTGGACAGCACCTAGAAGGCCTGTCGCGAGAGGCTTTATTATCCCACACAAGGCCGTTTGAGCTATGGTGCTAATCGGCCAACAAAAAATTCTCCAAGTAAGCCAATAAAAAAGTGTGGCGTGTTAAGTCATCTAATGCAGAAATTTCAGAATGCGACAAGCAAAAGGAGATCAAAAAGCCGATTGTTGGTAATCTGGCTACTTCTAATGGTGATATTGTTATTGTTCAGCAGGGTTCCATGGTTAGTGATCATGAGGCGAGCACAAGCAAGGCCAAACCAAGGGATCCCAAATATACTCAACCTAAGTGGTGTCCTCCCGGTTTAACCAAGACCATGAAAAAGAGATTACAATGCATGAGGAACCACGAGAAGGTAGAGCACAAAGAGGAGAGGCAAAGGGACGAATTGTTAAGTGAAATTCGGCCCATGGCACTCACAAAACAAGTGTGGAGGCCTAAACAAAAAGAAAACGCAGATGCTTCTACATTAGCTACAGCAACACATTCGCCACCAAAAGAGGATGATGCAACCCCTATTACATCATCCACACCACCTAAAACATCCCCTTCAATTGAGGAATCTTTGAGCCCAATATTCACATTGGGAGATGAAGATGAGATGGTGGATTATGAATCTACGCCGGTTCGGGAAGGTATGGATATTAATATGGTATATTACTTACCTGCCGAGTTTCATGCTATAGGTGAAGAAGGGGAGGTAGCCCAGCTGGATTTTGGTCCTAAGAATGCTATCTTCGAGAAGCCAAAAGAACCGGTGAAACACTTGAAGCCATTGTACCTCAAAGGTCATGTTAACGAATCGCCGGTTGCTAGGATGCTCATTGATGGTGGTGCTGTGGTAAATCTTATGCCCTACTCGGTCTTCAAGAAGTTGGGTTTAGATGATGATGCATTAATGAGGACCAATATGGTACTTAATGGATTTGAGGGTAAAAAAAAAGACAGAGGCCAAAGGTGTGATGTGCATGGAACTCATTGTGGGAAGCAAAACTTTAGCCACCACATTCTTCATCGCCCAGGTGCAAGGTAACTATAATGTTATATTAGGCCGCGATTGGGTTCATGCTAATCAATGTGTGCCATCTACCATGCATCAATTCTTAATACAGTGGGTCGATGATGAGGTAGAAGTCATTCACGCGGATAATTCGGCTTGTGTTGCTTTGGCCGATGCATCGGTGGATTGGAATCATCCGGATGTTACTTGCTTAACAGGGCGTGACCTCTCGGAGTTTGATTTCCTTAGTGCTACGAGGAACGGGTTCATTCCCATCTCTTTAAAGCCGATTGGTGGTGATCGGTTCCAGGGTATGATGTAAACAAGAAGTTAAACATGGCCGATATACAAATTATCGCCCTAAGCACATAAAATGGCCGATGAAGTGTTGACATCGTCCTTAGTAAAAGCATCATGCAAGTTATTTTTCGGCACACAAGCTTTGCTGAAAAACAGGGGGGCATGTGTTGACACCATATTTTGGCACGGCCAAGAACTTAATTAAGATGGCCTCAAATGGAGAAGTGCTCAAAGTGAGAAAGTTCCATATCGTCAAAAGGAAAAACTTTGATATTTGGGCCATAGACATCCGGTCTCATCTCTAAGGCCGAAGTTGTGTTCGAAGTACTCAGATTTTGTATTCAGAACACTATTCGGCTGATTACACCTGCAAGATGGCTTCATATGGGAAAAGTTTGTACATGGATTGTCTTCGTCTCGTCGAAACGATCGATTTTGATATAAAAATCATTCAAATCCAAGTTCGTATGCAAAAGTTAGAGCAATCGGAGTGCAGCCCTGTCACGAGGCGAGATGTGGCGCGCCCCACCAGACACATGTCTGACGGGTAGCGCGAGGAGATAGCCTGTGTTGCGAGACAGATTTGACCCGCAAGATGATCTCTGATCAAAAATCCTTCAACATGAAAGTTGTTCGCCTCGTCGAAACAGTCAAGATTGCTTTTGGGCTTGTTTTCATCCGAGATCGTTTACCACCGCAAAAAGGACCCGCAAGGTGCAGCCAATTTAAACCGAACAGTTTTGGGAAGTTCGGATGAAACCAGTCCGAATTTGACTAGGGTTTTGGACGTGAATTGATGTGATTTCTTGTAAGGAAAGCCTAGATAAATCCTTTGCTTGTACGGGAAGTCCAGCCGCCTCTTATATATGTTGGGGGTGACGGCCGATTGAAACAACACACAATCGCAAAACACATCTACTTTTTACCCTAGTTTTACATCCCTCCCTTGTTCTTTCTATCTCGTTCTTCGTTCGTTCTTTGTGTTGAAGGGCAGCGATCCTCGAGGCTCTAGGGGCGGGAGAACCGACCTAGGGCAGCCCATAGCCGCCGCACGTCCAGACGGGGTCCCTCCCGGGCGCGGGGGGTTTCGGGTCCTGAAAAGCACCCGCCGGATTGCTTGCATACCGCGCTTCCGGACGGGTCTCCTTCGACGTGAGCTGTGGTGCATCACCCTCGGCGTTGGAGGTACACGGTGACGTGTTCGTGTGCGAACACTCTTGAATAGATCGATCAGAAAGAATAACTTTGAGGTGGTTTCGTACCCTACAATAATATTTTCATTTGATCTCCGCTATTAGTGACTTTGGAGTGACTCTAAGTTGCACGTTGAGGGATTGTTATATGATCCAATTATGTAATTATTGTTGAGAGAACTTGCACTAGTGAAAGTATGAACCCTAGGCCTTGTTTCCTAGCATTGCAATACCCTTTACGCTTACTTTTACCACTTTCCACCTTGCTGTTTTTATATTTTCAGATTGCAAAAACCCATATCTACCATCCATATTGCACTTGTATCACCATCTCTTCGCCGAACTAGTGCACCTATATAATTTACCATTGTATTGGGTGTGTTGGGGACACAAGAGACTCTTTGTTATTTGGTTGCAGGGTTGTTTGAGAGAGACCATCTTCATCCTACGCCTCCCACGGATTGATAAACCTTAGGTCATCCACTTGAGGGAAATTTGCTACTGTCCTACAAACCTCTGCACTTGGAGGCCCAACAACGTCTACAAGAAGAAGGTTGTGTAGTAGACATCAAGCTCTTTTCTGGCGCCATTGCCGGGGAGGTTAGAGTTTGAAGGTATATCTTTAGATCTTGAAATTGAATCTTTTAGTTTCTTATTTTATCACTAGTTTAGTCCATGAAAGAAAACTACAAAAAATGGAATTGAGGGTACCTCATATGCTTCATCTTTTAATGTCTTTCGTGAGAATAAGGATTTCGATAATTGTGCTGAAGTGCTAGAAGAAGAAATCTATAAAATGTTTGGCACTAAATGTTTGAATGATGAGCATGATTGCAATGTTGTTAGTATGAATTCCTTGAATATCCATGATGCTAATGATATGTAAAGCCACAAGCTTGGGGATGCTATGTTTGATCAAGATGATATTTTTTGTCCCCTAAGTTTTGATGAGAATATTTATTATGATGATAGCATGCCTCCTATTTATGATGATTATGTTGATGAAAGTGGGTTTGGAAGAGTGTCAAATTTAGGAAGTAATGATCCCACTATTTTGGAGGGTGCTGAATCTTATTGTGATAATTATGAAAGTGGATTTGGAGAGGTCACGACTTTATTTAGTGATGAATCCACTATTTCGAAAGAGGTTCCAATTGATTATGAGAACAAAGTTGCTATCTATGATGATTATTGTGATGACATGTATACTATGAAGAATAATTATAACCATGAAACTTGTCATCTTGATTCTAACTTTCAATTGGATTATGCCTCACATGATAGTTATTTTGTTGAGTTTGCTCCCACTACTATTCATAAGAAGAATTTTGCTTATGTGGAGAGTAATAAAAATTCTATGCTTGTAGATCATGAAAAGAATGCTTTATGTGATGGTTATATTGTTGAATTCATTCATGATTCTACTGAAAATTATTATGAGGGAGGAATATATGCTTGTAGGAGTTGCAATAATATCAAGTTTCCTCTCTACATGTTGAAAATCTTGAAGTTATGCTTGTTTTACCTTCCTATGCAAGTTGATTCTTGTTCCCATACGTTGTTTGCTCACAAAATCCCTATGCATAGGAAGTGGGTTAGGCTTAAATGTGCTAGTTATATTCTTCATGATGCTCTCTTTATGTTTCAATTGTTATCTTTTATGTGAGCATCATTGAAATCAGCATGCCTAGCTAGGGGCGTTAAACGATAGCGCTTGTTGGGAGGCAACCCAATTTTATTTTTTGTTCTTTGCTTTTTGCTCCTGTTTAGTAATGAATAATTCATTTAGCCTCTGTTTAAATGTGGTTTTATGTTTTAATTAGTGTTTGTGCCAAGTAGAACCTTTTGGAAGACTTGGGTGAAGTCTTTGCGATCTTGCTGTAAAAAACAGAGACTTTAGCACTCACGAGTTTTGCTGCCATTTTTTACTGGAGAGTTTGATTAGGTTGATTATTTTTGAAGATGATTAATAGAGAAATTCCTCATGTCCACAATTTATTTCAGAATTGTTGGGGTTACATAAGTATACGTTTGATATAGATTACTACAGACTGTTCTGTTTTTGACAGATTCTGTTTTCATTGTGTTGTTTGCTTATTTTGATGAATCTATGAGTAGTATCGGAGGGTATGAACCATAGATAAGTTGTAATACAGTAGATATTACACCAATGTGAATTCAGAATGAGTTCACAACAGTACCTAAGTGGTGATTTATTTTCTTATACTAACAGAGCTTACGAGTTTTGTGTTAAGTTTTGTGTTGTGAAGTTTTCAAGTTTTGGGTAAAGATTCGATGGACTATGGAACAAGGAGTGGCAAGAGCCTAATCTTGGGGATGCCCAAGGCACCCCAAGGTAATATTTAAGGACAAACAAGAGCCTAAGCTTGGGGATGCCCCGGAAGGCATCCCCTCTTTCGTCTACGCTCATCGGTAACTTTACTTGAGGCTATATTTTTATTCACCACATGATATGTGTTTTGCTTGGAGCGTCATTTTATTTTATTTTGTTTTGCTTGCTGTTTGAATAAAATACCAAGATCTGAAATTATTAAATGTTAGAGAGTCTTCACATAGTTGCACAATTATTCGACTACTCATTGATCTTCACTTATATCATTTGGAGTAGTTTGTCGTTTGCTCTAGTGCTTCACTTATATCCTTTTAGAGCACGACGGTGATTTTATTTTATATAAATTATTGATCTCTCATGCTTCACTTATATCATTTTGAGAGTATCTAAACAGCATAGTAATTTTCTTTGGTTATGAAACTAGTCCTAATATGATAGGCATCCAAGAGGGATATAATAAAAACTTTCATATAAAGTGCATTGAATACTATGAGAAGTTTGATACTTGATAATTGGTTTGAGATATGAAGATGGTAATATTAGAGTCGTGCTAGTAGAGTAATTGTGAATTTGAGAAATACTTGTGTTGAGGTTTGCAAGTCCCGTAGCATACACGTATGGTAACCGTTGTGTGACAAATTTGAAGCATGAGGTGTTTCTTTGATTGCCTTACTTATGAGTGGCGGTCGGGAACGAGCGATGGTCTTTTCCTACCAATCTATCCCCCTAGTACCATGCGTGTAATGCTTGGTTTTTGATGAATTGTAGATTTTTGCAATAAGTATGTGAGTTCTTTATGACTAATGTTGAGTCCATGGATTATACGCACTCTCACCCTTCCATCATTGCTAGCCTCTTCGGTACCGTGCATTGCCCTTTCTCACCTTGAGAGTTGGTGCAAACTTCGCCGGTGCATCCAAAACCCGTGATATGATATGCTCTATCACACATAAGCCTCCTTATATCTTCCTCAAAACAGCCACCATACCTACCTATTATGGCATTTCTATAGCCATACAGAGATATATTGCCATGCAACTTTCCACCGTTACGTTTATTATGACACGCTTCATCATTGTCATATTGCCATGCATGATCATGTAGTTGACATCGTATTTGTGGCAAGGCCACCATGCATAATTTATCATACATGTCACTCTTGATTCATTGCCCATCCCGGTACACCGCCGGAGGCATGCATATATAGTCATATTTTGTTCTAGTATCGAGTTGTAATCTTTGAGTTGTAAATAAATAGAAGTGTGATGATCATCATTAATAGAGCATTGTCCCAAAAAAAGGAAAAAAAGGAAGGCCAAAAAAAGGAAAGGCCAAATAAAAAAGGGGAAAGTCCAGATAAAAAAGGAAAAAATATATAATAAGACGGGACAATGCTACTATCCTTTTTCCACACTTGTGCTTCAAAGTAGCACCATGATCTTCATGATAGAGAGTCTCTTATTTTGTCACTTTTATATACTAGTGGGAATTTTTCATTATAGAACTTGCCTTGTATATTCCATCAATGGGCTTCCTCAAATGCCCTAGGTGTTCGTGAGCAAGCAAGTTGGATGCACATCCACTTAGTTTGTTTTGTTGAGCTTTCATACATTTATTGCTCTAGTGCATCCGTTGCATGGCAATCCCTACTCCTCGCATTGACATCAATTGATGGGCATCTCCATAGCCCGTTGATTAGCCGCGTCAATGTGAGACTTCCTCCTTTTTTGTCTTCTCCACACAACCCCCATCATTATATTCTATTCCACCCATAGTGCTATGTCCATGGCTCACGCTCATGTATTGCGTGATAGTTCAAAAAAGTTTGGGATTACTAAAGTATGAAACAATTTCTTGGCTTGCCATCGGGGTTGTGCATGATGAGAGCATTTTTGTGTGACAAAAATGAAGCATAGCCAAACTATATGATTTTGTAGGGATAAGCTTTGGCGATGTTATTTTGAGAAGACATAATTGCTTAGTTAGTATGCTTGAAGTATTATTATTTTGATGTCAATATTAAACTTTTGTCTTGAATCTTATCGATCTGAATATTCTTGCCACAATAAATAGAATTACATGGATAAATATGTTAGGTAGCATTCCACATCAAAAATTCTGTTTTTATCATTTACCTACTCGAGGACGAGCACGAATTAAGCTTGGGGATGTTTGATATGTCTCCAACGTATCTATATTTTTTTATTGTTCCATGCTATTATATTATCAACCTTGGATGTTTTATATGCATTTACATGCTATTTTATATGATTTTGGGGAGTAACCTATTAACCTAGAGCCCAGTGCCAGTTTCTGTTTTTTCCTTTTTTTTGAGTATCGCAGAAAAGGAAAATCAAAAGGAGTCCAATTGACCTGAAATTTCACGGAGATCATTTTTGGACCAGAAGAAGCCCAAGGAGTACCGGAGATGGGCCAGAAGAGTCCTGAGGCCACCACGAGGGTGGGGGCGCGCCCCCCTACCTCGTGGACGCCTCGGGGGGCCCCTGACTTGTTCCCGACTCCAACACCTCTTATATAACCCAAAACTTCCAGAAAGAAACCTAAATCGGGAGTTCCGCCACCGCAAGTCTCCATAGCCACCGAAAACCAATCTAGACCCGTTCCGGCACCCTGACGGAGGGGGGATTCCATCTCCAGTGGCCATCTTCATCATCCCGACGCTCTCCATGACGAGGAGGGAGTAGTTCTCCCTTGGGGCTGAGGGTATGTACTAGTAGCTATGTGTTTGATCTCTCTCTCTCTCTCTCTCGTGTTCTTGACTTGGCACGATCTTGATTTATCATGAGATTTACTATTATAGTTGGATCTTATGATGTTTCTCCCCTCTACTCTCTTGTAATGGATTGAGTTTTCCCTTTGGAGTTATCTTATCGGATTGAGTCTTTAAGGATTTGAGAACACTTGATGCATGTCTTGCATGTGCTTATCTGTGGTGACAATGGGATATCACGTGATCCACTTGATGTATGTTTTGGTGATCAACTTGCGAGTTTCGTGACCTCGTGAACTTATGCATAGGGGTTGGCACACGTTTTCGTCTTGACTATCCGGTGGAAACTTTGGGGCACTCTTTGAAGTTCTTTGTGTTGGTTGATATATGAATATGAGATTGTGTGATGCATATCGTATAATCATACCCACGGATACTTGAGGTGACATTGGAGTATCTAGGTGACATTAGGGTTTTGGTTGATTTGTGTCTTAAGGTGTTATTCTAGTACGAACTCTAGGATATATTGAACGGAAAGAATAGCTTCGTGTTATTTTACTACGGACTCTTGAATAGATCGATCAGAAAGAATAACTTTGAGGTGGTTTCATACCCTACAATAATCTCTTCGTTTGTTCTCCGCTATTAGTGACTTTGAAGTGACTCTAAGTTGCACGTTGAGGGATTGTTATATGATCCAATTATGTTATTATTGTTGAGAGAACTTGCACTAGTGAAAGTATGAACCCTAGGCCTTGTTTCCTAGCATTGCAATACCATTTACACTCACTTTTACCACTTGATACCTTGCTGTTTTTATATTTTCAGATTACAAAAACCTATATCTACCATCCATATTGCACTTGTATCACCATCTCCTCGCTGAACTAGTGCACCTATACAATTTACCATTGTATTGGGTGTGTTGGGGACACAAGAGACTCTTTGTTATTTGGTTGCAGGGTTGTTTGAGAGAGACCATCTTCATCCTACGCCTCCCACGGATTGATAAACCTTAGGTCATCCACTTGAGGGAAATTTGCTACTGTCCTACAAACCTCTACACTTGGAGGCCCAAGGACGTCTACAAGAAGAAGGTTGTGTAGTAGACATCACACCACTAAGGGAATCACAACATACATACCATCAAAATATTGAACACATATAAAATTCACATGATTACTTGCAACAAGATTTCTCCCGTGACCTCAAGAACAAAAGTAACTACTCACAAATGATAATCATGCTTAAGATCAAAAGGGTATTAAATAGCATAATGGATCTGAACATATAATCTTCCACCAAATGAACCATATAGTAATCAACTACAAGATGTAATCAACACTACTAGTCACCCACAAGTACCAATCTATAGTTCCGGTACAAAGATTGAACACAAGAGATGAACTAGGGTTTGAGAGGAGATGGTGTTGTTGAAGATGTTGATGGAGATTTCCCTCCCCAAGATGGGAGAGTTGTTGGTGATGATGATGACGATGATTTCCCCCTCCGAGAGGGAAGCTCCTCTGGCGAAATCGCTTCGCCGGAGGGCAAAAGTGCTCCTACCCAAGTTCCGCCTCGAGACGGCGGTGCCTCGCCCTGAAAGTCCTCTCCTTATTTTTCTAGGTAAAAATGACTTATATACCAGAAGAGGGGCACCGGAGGTGGGCCGAGGAGGGCATAACCCTCCAGGGCGCGCCTAGGCTCCCTAGCACGCCCAGGTGGGTTGTGCCCACCTGGTGGGCCCCCTCTGGTACTTATTGGCTCCAATATTTCTTATATATTCCATAAAAAAATCTCCGTAAAGTTTCAGATCATTTGGAATTGTGAAGAATAGGTAGCCTGACGTAGCTTTTTCAGGTCCAGATTTCCAACTGCCGGAATTCTCCCTCTTTGTGTGTACCTTGCATATTATGAGAGAAAATTCATTAGAATTACTCCAAAATGCATTATTATGGATAAAAACAATATAAATAACAGTAGGAAAGCATGATGCAAAATGGACGTATCATCCATCCCATGAAAGAACATCAAACCCCGAACAAAGGGGTCCAGAGGAAATCCCAGCCCCACGATAAAGTGGGGGAGGAACACTACCCTCTCGCTTGGCTTGGGCGTGGGATGACCTGACCCTCCTCGGGGGCCCGGTGGGCGATATCGAACGATAAGTAGCCGACTCGCTTCAGCTACTCGATGTTGTTGTTGGTGACAATGGAGGCATCCCACTTGCCGTTGGCACCAGATCTGGCCATGGCCGAAGCTAGGGAAGAGCTGGGAAGGGATTCACCGCAGAGGAGTAAGGCAGGGCGCTGGAGCTCTGGAGATTGGAAAGGCAATATAGGGAGGTGGAAGAAGGCATAACATGGTAGCTATAGTTGTTCCCCTTTTTATAGGCCGCGAAGAAGCCAAGGGTTCCTTTTTCTCCACCACGGGCCTTTCCACTTCCCGATATACTCGCGACATTATGCACGGGTGGGACAATCAAAATCATTGATCATATCCCCGAAAAAAGGGGGCACAATCTCTGCCTTGATGAGACATGCCAATGGAGGGGCGTCCTCGAACCGCACATCAAGAACTTCCAACCATTCGGTGTTATGACCGGACGCGACCCTTCGCCAAAAAGTTTTCAGGTGAGCGCACTATTCACATTGGAACACTTTGGCCTTCAGGGCTAAGTAAAGATGATGCTCTAGGTACCAGGCACTACTCGACTCCAAACATGCACATGACAGAATGGAGAACTCGCCTCGCAAGCCGAAGACTGTGGGATATGGGGGTGCCGGTCACACCCTGGCATTGAAGGCTAGTTCAGGGGCTACTGAGGGAGTCCTAGATTAAGGGGTCTTCGGCCCGCCGGACCGTTGCTTATGGGCCGGACTGATGGGTTACTATGAAGCCAAGCTGGGTCGTGGACCCGTGACTAGATAGGAGATCTTTAAAGCCGTGGTGTTCCCTCCAAGTAATGATTTAACTTGATCTTTCCTTTGTTCTAACCGATCGTATGTAACCCTAACCCTACTGGTGTCTATATAAACCAAAGGATTTTAGTCTTCAGGGCTAGAGCAACATCCAATCCCTCATCAACCTAGGGTTTAGCTCGCCTGATCTCGAGGTAGATCAACTCTGTAATCATACCATACACATCAAATACAATCAAGCAGGATGTAGGGTTTTACCTCTTAGAGAGGGCCCGAACCTGGGTAAACACCGTGTTCTTCGTCCCTTGTTCCCCATTGATCCTAGATCCACAGCTCGGGACCCCATACTCGAGATTCGCCGGTTTTGACACTGATAGTTGGCTCCCACATCCGTGCCCGCGGGTTGTTTCCGCTGTCCATAGACCGACGGACGGGTCAGGTTGGAGATGTCCTTAGGCAGCCAAAGGATAGGTGCTCCCATTAGCACTATATACAACCCATGAAATGTCCAGAGTTAAAAGGTGCAGTTCACATGTTAAAAGATACCCTTGTCCGGATGAAATATGGACGAAACATTTGATTTTAAAAGAGTCATACACGGGATAACATACAAGAAGGTGCCCACAATGTCAAAGTGAGACTTGATAGGTTCCTGGCGGATCCGGTGTTTATGCAAACTTATGGCGCTACTAATGTGAGACATACTGTCTCCGCATTCAGACCATTGTATGTTGCCAGCAAGGATTAGGAGTCCATCTAACATTGCTGAGCAAGGACCAAAAAGTTTATGTATGAAAATACATGGGCTCGTGAAGAGTCGTATGACGATGCAATGTAGGATGGTTAGACAAAGGGGGTGGGAGTAGCTGGTGTGGCCAGCATCAATTCGACACGGAATAACATGCAATCCCATCTCACTGACTGGAAGGACAAGGAATTTGGTAAAATTAAGAGTAAAATAAATAAGGTGAGGAAGGAGTTTGAGAAAGAGAAAGCTAGCTCGTTGTACAGAGGCTCATCCGAGAGGGAGCGAGTGTTAGCTAGACAATTGAATGAATTGCTGCTGAAGGAGGAGATCATGGCAAAACAGCGATCACGCGCTAATTGGCTTCGGGCTGGTGACCGCGACATGGTTTCTTCCATGCTCAAACCTTAGCAAGGCGAACCTGTAATAGAATTGTTATTCTGGAAAAGGAAAATGGTTCTGTGTGTGAAAGCACATATGAAATACATAGTGAGGTGCATGCTTTTATGATGAATTGTATTCGGCTCAACAAGAGGTTGACATTGAAGTGGTGCTCCATCATGTTCCAAACAAGGTCAGCGCTAGCATGAACGAACGACTACTCCAGCCGTTTCAGGAGGACGAGGTGGATAGTCCGCTGTTCGTAACGGCGCCATCAAAATCGCTAGGCGTCGATGGATTTACTGCTGGATTCTACCAGCTGTCAGGTTGCATGGAAAACAAAAACAATTCTATGCACACGAAAGATCTATCCATTGATATGCATAGAAACAAGAGGGGGAGAGTGTGTCGTACCCTCATAGATCGTAAGCGGAAGCGTTTCACGACGCGGTTGATGTAGTCAAACTTTCTTCGCGCTCCAACCGATCTAGTACCGAATGCACGACACCTTCACATTCCGCACACGTTCAGCTCGGTGACGTCCTCCGCCTTCTTGACCAAGCAAGACGGAAAGGTAGTATATGAGTTCCGGCAGCACGATGGCGTGGTGACGGTGAAGGTGAAGCTATCTCCGCAGGGCTTCGCCTAAGCACTACGAAAATATGACCGGGGGTGTAAACGGTGGAGGGGGGCACCGCACACGGCTCAGAAATTTTCTGTTGTGTGCTGGGCGCCCCCCTCCCACATATATATAGGTGGGAGGGTGGGAGGAGCAGCCAAAGGAGGCGCCCAAGTAGGAGGAATCCTACTTGGGGTCCCTCCCAAAACGTGCCCCCTTTCTTTATTTGGAGTGCGGGGAAAGGCAGGGGAGGGTGGCGCCCCCTTCCTTTCTCCCATGAGAGGTAAAGGCGGGAGGGGCAAACCCTCCCCCCTTTCCTTCCCTAGGTCTGGCCAAACAAGGGAAGGGTGCACCAGCCCCCTTGTGATCTGGTCTATCCCCTCCTTTCACCCATAAGGCCCATAACTTGCTGGGGGGGCGGAACCCCTTTCGGTGACCCGATTCCTTCCCGATACGTCCTGAAACACTTATGGTGTCCAAATACCATCGTCCTATATATCAATATTTACCTATCGACCATTTCGAGACTCCTCGTCACGTCTGTGGTCTCATCCGGGACTCCTAACAATATTCGGTCACCAAAACATATAACTCATATAACATTATATCGTCAACGAACGTTAAGCGTGCGGACCCTACGGGTTCGAGAACTATGTAGACATGACCGAGACACCTCTCTGTTCAATAACCAATAGCAAAACCTAGATGCCCATATTGGCTCCTACATATTCTGTGAAGATCTTTATCGGTCAAACCGTTATGACAACATACGTAATTCCCTTTGTCCATCGGTATGTTACTTGACTGAGATTCGATTGTCGGTATCTTCATACCTAGTTCAATCTCGTTACCGGCAAGTCTCTTTAATCATTCCGTAATACATCACCTTGTGACTAACTCCTTAGTCATTTCCTTGCAAGCTTATGGTGTGTATTACCGAGAGGGCCCAGAGATACCTCTCCGATACTCGGAGTGACAAATCCTAATCTCGATCTATGCCAACTCAACAAACACCTTCGGAGATACCTGTAGAGCATCTTTATGATCACCCAATTACGTTGTGTTGTTTGATAACACACAAGGTATTCCTCTGGTATCCGGGAGTTGCATAATCTCATAGCTGAAGGAATATGTATTTGACACGAAGAAAGCAATAGCAATAAACTGAACGATCATTATGCTAAGCTAACGGATGAGTCTTGTCCATCACATCATTCTCCTAACGATGTGATTCCGTTATCAAATGAAAACACATGTCTATGGTTAGGAAACCTTAATCATCTTTCATCAACGAGCTAGTCTAGTAGAGGCTTACTAGGGACACGGTATTTGTTTATGTATTCACACATGTATTTAAGTTTCCGATCAATGCAATTCTAGCATGAATAATAAACCTTTATCATGAATAAGGAAATATAATATAAAATAAAAACTTTATTATTGCCTCTAGGGCATATTTCCTTCACCAGCGCCATTGGGCGTTGATTAAAGAGGATGTGACTAGGGTGGTTCTGGACTTCTAAAATGGTGGTCACATGCCTAATGTGGTTAATAAGACGATAATAATACTTATTCCCAAAGTTAAAAATCCAAGGAATATTACTCAGTATCGTCATGTTTCTCTTTGTAATGTTATATACAAAATTTGTTCCAAAGTTTTGGCTAACCGGCTTCGTGAGATTCTAGATGAGATTATTCCAGAGGAGCAGACTGTGTTTGTGCCTGGGAGACTGATTATGGATAACGTAATTACGGTGTATGAGTGTGTGCATGCCATGGGACGGAAGAAGGGGAAGCAAGGGTGGTGTGCAGTGAAGACTGGCGTGATGAAAGCCTACGATCGTCTTGAGTGGGATCATGCTACAACTTGGTGCTACCTCTTGAGCATGCGTTGGTTTTCCCTTGAAGAGGAAAGGGTGATGCAGCAACGTAGCATCAGTATTCCCCTCAGTTTTTGAGAACTAAGGTATCAATCCAGTAGGAGACTACACACAAGTCGCCTAGTACATGCACAAACAAACAAGAACCTCGCAACCAACGCGATAAAGGGGTTGTCAATCCCTTCACGGTCACTTACGAAAGTGAGATCTGATAGAGATAATAAGATGATTTTTTTGGTATTTTTGTTGTATAGACTGAAAAGTAAAGATTGCAAAATAAACGGCGACAGAAATAGCTAGTTGACGGGAAAATAATATGATGTAAAGTAGATCCGGGGGCCATAGGTTTCACTAGTGGCTTCTCTCAAGATAGCATATATTACGATGGGTGAACAAATTACCGTCGAGCAATTGATAGAAAAGCGCATAGTTGTGATGATATCTAGGCATGATCATGAACATAGGCATCACGTCCGTGTCAAGTAGACCGGAACGATTCTGCATGTACTACTATTACTCCACACATCGACCGCTATCCAGCATGCATCTAGAGTATTGAGTTCATAAGAACAGACTAACGCATTAGGCAAGATGACATGATGTAGAGGGATAAACTCAAGCAATATGATATAAACCCCATCTTTTTATCCTCTATGGCAACAATACAATATGTGTCGGTTCCCTTTCTGTCACTGGGATCGAGCACCGCAAGATTGAACCCAAAGCTAAGCACTTCTCCCGTTGCAAGAAAGATCAATCTAGTAGGCCAAACCAAACTGATAATTCGAAGAGACTTGCAAAGATATCAAATCATGCATATAAGAATTCAGAGAAGAATCAAATATTGTTCATAGATAATATTAATCATAAACCCACAATTCATCGGATCTCGGCAAACACACCGCAAAAAGAATTACATCGAATAGATCTCCGAGAACATCGAGGAGAACTTTGTATTGAGATCCAAAGAGAGAGAAGAAGCCATCTAGCTAATAACTATGGACCCGAAGGTCTGTGGTAAACTACTCACACATCATCGGAGAGGCTATGGTGTTGATGTAGAAGCCCTTCATGATCGAATCCCCTTTCGGGAGATCACCGGAAAAGGTCCCCAGATGGGATCTCATGGGTACAGAAGGTTGCGGCGGTGGAAAAGTGGTTTCATGGCTCCCCTTGATGTTTTCGAGGTATAATAGTATATATAGGCGAAAGAAGTAGGTCGGTGGAGCCACGAGGGGCCCACGAGGGTGGGGGCACGCCGCCCTACCTCGTGGCCGCCTCATTGCTTCCTTTACCTCCACTCCAAGTCTCTTGGATTGCGTTTGTTCCAAAAAAGATCCTCGCGAAGGTTTCATTCCGTTTGGATTCTATTTGATATTTCTTTTCTGCGAAACACTGAAATAGGCAAAAAATAGCAATTTGCACTGGGCCTTCGGTTAATTGGTTAGTCCCAAAAATAATATAAAAGTGCATAATAAAGCCCATTAAACATCCAAAACAGATAATATAATAGCATGGAACAATCAAAAATTATAGATACGTTGGAGACGTATCAAGCATCTCCAAGCTTAATTCCTGCTCGTCCTCGAGTAGGTAAATGATAAAAAACAGAATTTTTGATGTGGAATGCTACCTAACATAATTTTCAATATAATTTTCTTTATTGCAGCACGAATGTTTAAATCCATAAGATTCTAGACAGAAGTTTAATATTGACATAAAAATAATAATACTTCAAGCATTCTAACCAAGAAATTATGTCTTATCAAAATAACATAGCCAAACAAAGCTTATCCCTACAAAATCATATAGTTTGGCCATGCTTCATTTTCGTCACACAAAATGCTCCCATCATGCACAACCCCGATGACAAGCCAAGCAATTGTTTCATACTTAGCCTTTTCAAAGTCTTTCAACTTTCGCGCAATATATGAGCGCGAGCCATGGACATAGCACTATGGGTGGAATAGAATATAATGATGGGGGTTGTGTGAGAAGACAAAAAGGGAGAAAGTCTCACATTGACGCGGCTAATCAACGGGCTATGGAGATGCCCATCAATTGATGTCAATGCAAGGAGTAGGGATTTCCATGCAACGGATGCACTAGAGCTATAAATATATGAAAGCTCAACAAAAGAAACTAAGTGGGTGTGCATCCAACTTGCTTGCTCACGAAGACCTAGGGCATTTTTAAGGAAGCCCATCATTGGAATATACAAGCCAAGTTCTATAATGAAAAATTCCCACTAGTATACGAAAGTGACAAAATAGGAGACTCTCTATCATGAAGATCATGGTGCTACTTCGAAGCACAAGTGTGGAAAAAGGATAGTAACATTGCCCCTTCTCTCTTTTTCTCTCATTTTTTTCTGTGGCCTTTTTTCTCTTCTTTTTGGCCTCTTTTTTTCGTCCAGAGTCTCATCCCGACTTGTGGGGGAATCATAGTCTCCATCATCCTTTCCTCACATGGGACAATGCTCTAATAATGAAAATCATCATAGTTTTATTTACTTACAACTCAAGAATTACAACTCGATACTTAGAACAAAATATGACTCTATGCGAATGCCTTCGGCGGTGTACCAGGATATGCAATGAATCAAGAGTGACATGTATGAAAGAATTATGAAGGTGGCTTTGCCACAAATACGATGTCAACTAAATGATCATGCAAAGCAATATGACAATGATGGAGCGTGTCGTAATAAACGGAATGGTGGAAAGTTGCATGGCAACATATCTCGGAATGGCTATGGAAATGCCATAATAGGTAGGTATGGTGGCTGTTTTGAGGAAGATATAAGGAGGCTTATGTGTGATAGAGCGTATCATATCATGGGGTTTGGATGCACCGGAGAATTTTGCACCAACCCTCGAGGTGAGAAAGGGCAATGCACGGTACCGAAGAGGCTAGCAATAATGGAAGGGTGAGAGTGCGTATAATCCATGGACTCAACATTAGTCATAAAGAACTCACATACTTATTGTAAAAATCTACAAGTCATCAAAACCAAGCACTACGCGCATGCTTCTAGGGGGATAGATTGGTAGGAAAAGACCATCGCTAGTCCCCGACCGCCACTCATAAGGAAAGCAATCAAAGAATGCCCCATGCTTCAAATTTGTCACACAACGTTTACCATATGTGCATGCTACGGGACTTGCCAACTTCAACACAAGTATTTCTCAATTCCACAATTACTCAACTAGCAAAAATCTAATATTACCACCTTTATATCTCAAAACAACTATAAAAAATCAAACTTCTCATAGTATTTAATGCACTCTATATGAAAGTTTTTATTATACCCATCTTGGATGCCTATCATATTAGGACTAATTTCATAACCAAAGCAAATTACCATGCTGTTCTAAAATACTATCAAAATAATATAAGTGAAGCATTAGAGATCAAAAATTTCTATAAAATAAAACCACCACCGTGCTCTAGAAAGATATAAGTGAAGCACTAGAGCAAAATTATCTAGCTCAAAAGATATAAATGAAGCACATAGAGTATTCTAATAAATTCCAATTCATGTGTGTCTCTCCAAAAGGTGTCTATAGCAAGGATGATTGTGGTAACTAAAAATCAAAGACTCAAATCATACAAGACGCTCCAAGCAAAAGACATATCATGTGGTGAATAAAATTATAGCCTCAAGTAAAGTTACCGATAGATGAAGACGAAAGAGGGGATGCCTTCCGGGGCATCCCCAAGCTTAGGCTTTTGGTTGTCCTTGAAGTTTACCTTGGGGTTCCTTGGGCATCCCCAAGCTTAGGCTCTTGCCACTCCTTGTTCCGAAATCCATCAAATCTTTACCCAGAAACTTGAAAACTTCACAACACAAAACTCAAGAGAAAATCTCATGAGCTCCGTTAGTATAATAAAACAAATCACCACCTTAAGGTACTGTAATAAACTCATTCTTTATTTATATTGGTGTTAAACCTACTGTATTCCAACTTCTCTATGGTTCATACCCCCAGATACTAGCCATAGATTCATCAAAATAAGCAAACAACACACAAAAACAGAATCTGTCAAAAACAGAACAGTCTGTAGTAATCTGTAGGTTTCGAATACTTCTGTAACTGAAAAAATCCTGAGAAATTAGGAAGTCCTAAATAATTTGTATATTGATCTACTTCAGTTGGAATCAGTATTTTATCGCTCTCTTGTAAAAAATGAAAATTATTCTCGTGAGCGCATACTTTCTGTTTTTTTCAGCAAGATCAAATAACAATCATCCAAGAAGATCCTAAAGGCTTTACTTGGCACAAACACTAATTAAAACATAAAAAAACACAATCATAACAGAGGATAGATGATTTATTTATTACTAAACAGGAACAGAAAGCAGCAAACAAAAATAAAATTGGGTTGCCTCCCAACAAGCGCTATCGTTTAACGCCCCTAGCTAGGCATAAAAACAATAATAGATCTAGGTATTGCCATGATAATGATAAGGCAAATCGTGAAAACTCATCTCATACTCCCTACGTTCAGCAGCAAGTTTTCATTGTGGCAAGCAAAAGTAATCAAAATGGCTAAATTTAATGGGACAAAAGTCCCCAAGATCATGCTCGGGAGGTATTGGTTCCTCCTTTGGCCCCTCATATTGCACAACCAACTCATCATTATAAGCATTCTTTTGGCAAAAAGTCATGAGCCTTTGTTCAAGGAAAAACCTAATCCATTGTTCTGGATAGCAAAATTATCATTAAGTTCAGAAATCCTGTCAACTAGGACATCGGTAGGAACCTTTTTTCTAAGGTTTTCATTAAAAGCAGCATGATCTAAAGATCGTAAGCGCATTATGTCTTCCTGATAGAAAGAATTGCTTCTATGGGAGGACGGCCAGCATCCACCCTATAATGCGCAAAAATTTCATTGGCCTCTTTTATTAAAAAATCTGAACTCATGAGCTAAAAAGATGGTAGCTGCTCGCTTAACAGAAGAATGCTCTATATTAGAAAATTCTAGAAAAATCCTCTGTATGCAAGGATGCATGTGGATGAATTGTCTTTCAAGTTCAACCATGAGCAAAGATATAGCATCCGCAAGACTACTAGTTTTATGAAGAATAGACCCGTTCATGGTGGGCAAAGCACCGGCGCAAGTAAAGAAATCTTGAATAACTCCTTTTCCAATAATATTACCACTACCGATCCGAAACTTTTTAGTGTGTAAAATAGTAGGTTCTTCATGAGGATAATCAAAATCATCAACGTCCCCCCCATTGTTACTATTATCCTTTTCAACGGTAACCTCCCCAGTTTCATACATGAAGGCAACAAAACGTACTAAGAACGAACACACAAAAGGCAAGCGGAAAGAGACGAACGGAAGAAGGACGAATAAAACGGCAAAGATGAAGTAGGGGAGAGGAAAACGAGAGGCAAATGGCAAATAATGTAATGCGAGGGATAAGAGTTTGTGATGGGTACTTGGTATGTCTTGACTTGGCGTAGATCTCCCCGGCAACGGCGCCAGAAATCCTTCTTGCTACCTCTTGAGCATGTGTTGGTTTTCCCTTGAAGAGGAAAGGGTGATGCAACAAAGTAGCGTAAGTATTTCCCTCAGTTTTTGAGAACCAAGGTATCAATCCAGTAGGAGACTACACGCAAGTCGCCTAGTACCTGCACAAACAAACAAGAACCTCGCAACCAACGCGATAAAGGGGTTGTCAATCCCTTCACGGTCACTTACGAAAGTGAGATCTGATAGAGATAATAAGATAAATTTTTTGGTATTTTTGTTGTATAGATTGAAAAGTAAAGATTGCAAAACAGACGGCGACAGAAATAGCTAGTTGACGGGAAAATAATATGATGTAAAGTAGACCCGGGGGCCATAGGTTTCACTAGTGGCTTCTCTCAAGATAGCATATATTACGGTGGGTGAACAAATTACTGCCGAGCAATTGATAGAAAAGCGCATAGTTATGATGATATCTAGGCATGATCATGAACATAGGCATCACGTCCGTGTCAAGTAGACCGGAATGATTCTGCATGTACTACTATTACTCCACACATCGACCGCTATCCAGCATGCATCTAGAGTATTGAGTTCATAAGAACAGACTAACGCATTAGGCAAGATGACATGGTGTAGAGGGATAAACTCAAGCAATATGATATAAACCCCATCTTTTTATCCTCTATGGCAACAATACAATACGTGTCGGTTCCCTTTCTGTCACTGGGATCGAGCACCTCAAGATTGAACCCAAAGCTAAGCACTTCTCCCGTTGCAAGAAAGATCAATCTAGTAGGCCAAACCAAACTGATAATTCGAAGAGACTTGCAAAGATATCAAATCATGCATATAAGAATTCAGAGAAGAATCAAATATTGTTCATATATAATCTTAATCATAAACCCACAATTCATCGGATCTCGGCAAACACACTGCAAAAAGAATTACATCGAATAGATCTCCAAGAACATCGAGGAGAACTTTGTATTGAGATCCAAAGAGGGAGAAGAAGCCATCTAGCTAATAACTATGGACCCGAAGGTCTGTGGTAAACTACCCATACATCATCGGAGAGGCTATGGTGTTGATGTAGAAGCCCTCCATGATCGAATCCCCTTCCGGCAGATCATCGGAAAAGGTCCCCAGATGGGATCTCACGGGTACAGAAGGTTGCGGTGGTGGAAAAGTGGTTTCGTGGCTCCCCTTGATGTTTTCAAGGTATAAGAGTATATATAGGCGAAAGAAGTTGGTCGGTGGAGCCACGAGGGTGGGGGTGTGCCTGCCCCCTGGGCGCGCCGCCCTACCTCGTGGCTGCCTCGTTGCTTAGGTTAGTCCCAAGAATAATATAAAAGTGCATAATAAAGCCCATTAAACATCCAAAATAGATAATATAATAGCATGGAACAATAAAAAAATATAGATACGTTGGAGACGGATCACTTGGCTTCGAGGAAGAGTGGGTTTCTCTTGTGATGAAATGTGTGAATTCTATTAGTTTTCGTATTAAAGTGAATGGGGAACTTCTACCAATGGCCTGTCCATTAAAAGGTATTCGACAAGGCGACCCCATATCACCTTACTCGTTCTTGCTTTGTGGGGAAGGATTTTTGTCAATGCCAAAAAATTATGATGGCGGATGGATTGACCGTGGCATTAAAGCGGGATTGAGGCCCCCTGGATCTCACATCTACTATTTGCAGATGATTGCCTAATCTTAATGAAGGCCGACGCAAGGAGTGCCGGTCAGCTCAATGAGATTTTGGAGGCTTTTAGTTTGGGCTCTGGGCAACGAGCAAAAAAGTTGAAAAGTTTAGTTTTCTTCAGCCCCAAGTGCGACACGTTAGTTCATGTAGGGATTCAAAATGCGTTACAAATTCACAGAGTAGCCCTTACAGAGAAATACCTCAGTCTCCCAACAGTAGCGGGAAGGCTTACGGAGCAACAATTTCAACATATAGTTGAGAGGTTAAGGAGTAGAGTGCAAGCATGGTGTGAAAGATTGCTATCATGTGCAACAAAAGAGGTCCTCCTTAAGACAGTGATCCAAGCTTTGCCAACCTATTCTATGAGTTGTTTCAAGCTCAAAAAAGGTTTGTGCCACAAAGTGACGACAGTAATGTCCAAGTATTGGTGGGCTGGATCGTTGGACAAGCGAGGTATGCATTGGCAAGCATGGAAGAAGATGTCAGTTTTGAAGTTTAGAGGCGGCATTGGTTTCCGGGACTTGCAAATGTTCAATGATGCAATGCTAGCAAAGCAAGCATGGCAACTGCTGGTTAATCCAGATAGCCTTTGTGCTCGAGTCCTGAGGGGATGTTACTATCCGGATGGGAACTTTTTGCAGACCACTTGTCCTGCAAACGCTTCCGCAACTTGGCGAGCTACATGCCATGGCAGAGATGCCCTAAATACGGGACTTATCCATCATATTGGAGATGGAAGAACAACCGAGATTTGGCATGATAGTTGGATCTCTGGAACAATGACTAGGAGGCATGTTGCACGCTTGTCTGAGGCTCCTGTACACTTAGTAGCAGATCTACTAGATGAGGAATCTGGGGATTGGAATGCTGAGTTGGTTTGCCAGACTTTCATTGCCGCTGACGCTAATGCTATTGTTGGTATGCCACGGCCACGAGCATTGTTTGGTGGCTTTTGGGCGTGGGATGGAGAGAAAAATGGTGTTTTCTCCATCCGATCAGCTTACCGGCTGTTGTTGCAAAATAATTTGGCTCAAAATTCCGAGGCGACCAGCTCTTCACATGGGACGTCGAATTTCATACTATTATTCAGTGTGATCATGTTATGTTCTGGAATGCGGCATCGAATTTCTTTAATTTGAAGCTTCCTCGGTTGCACCCTGTAACATGGAAAAAGGATTTGCTAGACCCAGAATTTATTAAGAAGGATCATGCTGCTATTGCTATTTCAATTATGTGGGCAATTTGGAGTAATAGAAACAGGTATGCTCATCGTGAGGTCCAGTTCCAACCACACACATCTATGGGAATCGTTTATGAATTAATAAGGGCGTTGGACATCCCTTCTCCAGTAGCAGTGACAAATGTTGGATCTAAATCGACATGAAATGCACCTGGACCAGGATGGGTCAAGCTCAATACAGATGGTGCTATAGATATGGCTGATAGAGCGGCGGGTGAAGGTATTGTTGGGTGGGACTTCACAAGGTCTTTTCTTGTTGCCAGATGCTCAAAGTATATGGCCATTGATGATCCTTCTACCGCGGAGCTATTGGCTTGCCGTGATGCTATGAGACTTGCTACAGAGAAGTCATTTTCTCATGTAATTATTGAGTCTAATTGTCAAAACCATTGCAACATGTGGATGCAAGGAGATGGCATGTCCATAGGAGGTCAGGTCTTTAGAGAGATGCGGTCTTATCTCTCGAGTTTTCACGGATTCAAACTTGACCACACATGCAGGGACGCTAATGTGGTCGCTCACAACTGTGCTAGACATTCCCTTCTTTAGCTTTAATCAGTGTACTTTTGATTTAATCCCTGAGTTTCTGACCGAGCCTGTTCAATCAGGCATGGCCGGCTTGAATGAATAAATTGCCAGTAGGGCGGTTCTAAAAAAAAAGAGCCGTAGAGCACACGTAGAGAGACAAAAGCAGTGCATGTATCGGGGGGCATCAGACGGCTGTGGTTAGGTCGTATTCAATGCGAGCAGCGGGGTAAAGGAAAGATGTCGCACAAGGCGCCAGCCAGGGGGTACGTGCGTGCACTGTGACTGTGGCGCCTATGTATAAATGCATCTCTTGTACTGCTACTCGTTGGGTCTGGTGGAGGCTCACTAATCTGATAGCACTACTACAGTGTCGACCAGCAGTTGTGTGCAAGGAAAAGGCCCCGGGAACTCCACTGTGATGAGTCGTGATGAGCCCCTCCCCCGTGTCCCGTTGGGCCCTTTCACTCACACGTCGCGTTGCATGCAAATTACCTCTCGTTGGGGCGAGACGTGCACATGCAGGGTGACGGTGAGCATGCAGGCATCACGTACGGGCGCGAGGCAGGTGCTCGTGCGCGATGGCCCCATTGGGGGGTTTGCACATGTACTGGCGAGGCTCTGATCGTCCTGGCGCGTGCTGCATGCAGCCATGCCCCCCTGGGGCAGGGGTCCAGAGTCCAGACCACGTAAACTGTGGCGCTTCAGTAATCACACACGGACGAGCGCGCTCTCTCTCTCTCCCTCTCGTGGTCTTGTCCGCCATGGTCAAAGATCGGTGAGCGTGACACCAGCTAGTGGCTGTTCGCTCTCAAAATAAAAGCAAAAACTATAGGAATGGCAAGCAAGTGGGTGGCAAGCAGAGCAGGCATGCATCGACAGTGCTACGTCGAGCGCGGCCGCAGGGCACAGCGACAGTGCTACGTCGAGCGCGGTTGCGTCTCGCGAGCACCTCTGGCGCCGTCGCAGGCGCCGGCCACGGGCTGCCAGGGGCGGTGGAGCTGGGCGCGCGGCCGGCCTCCGTCGTCGTGGCCCGTGCATCGGCGAGCGGGCACGGGGTGGCTGCCTGCCCTGCCCTGCCCAGCGGCTGCCGCGGCAGCGAGGTTAATTGGATTGGCGGGCGCGCGCGGCGAGACCTGGAGGAACTGCTGGACACGCGGTGGTGGGCTGGAAGGCTTTCATTTCATGCTTCGACTTTGGAGTAGCAACACGACGCGCGCCTCGGTCGGCCCGACCCCGCGGAAAAGGACGTGCGTGTGTCCCTGTGTATGTCTGCGCCGGAGCTGCCTGGTGTATGATAGTACACCGTGGCGGCAGCACGCATGGCGCCGGTGTAAAAGGCGTGCGAGCGTGCGCGCTGCTGCGCACTGAACAGAGCGGGCAGCAGCTGTGTAGCACTGTGCAAGCACGTAAGTGTCGCTGCCTCTGGAAAGCTGAGCTTTACATGAACGATTTTCGTCGAATGCGTTTTTTCTAGGTGTACAATGAGCTGAAATAAGCTGTGTGATACACTCTGGTAGAGCTAAGAGCATATGCGGACCGGCCTTCGCAGACACTGACTTGTCACACCTTAAATCTTCTCTTTCACAACCGAATACATCAATAACGAAACTTTAAATCCATACAATTACATGCAACGTAATACCATACTAAATTTTCACCTGCGACTGTTCTTATTGTTCCAGCCGTGTCCATGTCCGACGGCCGACTGAGCTCCTTGAAATGGGGAATAATGTGAAAAAAGGCCATGCTTCTAGTCTATTTTTTCTATTTTTTTTGTCATTTCATTTTTCCCTGTTGTCGTTTTTTGCTTTTTATTATCCCTTTTTTTATCTTTTTGTGTTTTTTTGGTCCTTATTTTTTCTGATTTTTTCATGAAAACAAGTACATCGAACCTATTAACGCGGGATCTAGTTCCAAAGATCTCGAAGCGAAAAATTCAACAATGAAACAGTTTGGGATTTAGACGCACAATTCAAGAGATAAAATGTTTTGAATAAATGAAACAACAAAAAAACTCTTAGATTACGACAAGTGGCGCACATGCAGAACGTCACTTGACAGTGGCTAAGAAGGTGAGAGTGACCCCCCCCCCCCCACCCCCGCCCCCATTTTTCTCTCTTCTTAAATGGTAATACAATTTCACTAATTCATTTTTGCTTAGAAAATTTATTTATTTATTTAGTTCTTTTATTTTCTTTTTCTTGTGCAATACCAATGTCACTAATTCATTGCTTCTTAGTAGACATCTTTTTTGCGAAATTCTGTAATTATATGTTTACTCTTGCATATTATCTTCAAAACACAATTTTATGTAAACTGTGTGCAAATTTCATCATTATTTTCTTTAATTGTTTTTGCTTTCTTTCTTCTTAAAGCATAATGACAATGTCACAAATCCATTCCTTCTTGAAAACACATTTTTTTTCTTTTGTGCATAAATTGTAGTAGAATGCGAAAATCTCACTATTATATGCTTATTATTTGCATATTTCAAACAATGCGATTTTGGTGCAAAGTTGTAGCAAGTTTTCAAAGTTTTTTTTTCATTTTCTTTAGTGTTACATTCTTTCCAGAAAAATTCACTATTTTGATTTTGATTTTGTTTTTTATTTTATTGCTTCTGAAAGGATAATACCAATGCCATAGAATTTTCCATAAAAGATTTCATATTTTATTTAAGTTCTAGTTTTTATTTTTGGTTTCTTTTAGTTTTCATTTTCTTTTATTTTGTAAGGGTAATACCAATGTCACTAATGTGACTTTTATATTATATGCTTATTTTATGCATACTGTAATAATACATTTTAAGTATAATGTGGAAATTTTTTCATTGCTTGTGTTAGTTTTTATTTTATTTCTTCATGAAGGGTAATACCAATTCCACTTGCTCATGCCTTCTTGGAATACTTCCTTTTTGCATAAATTTCTCTCCTATATGCCTAATTTGCATATTGTTGAAATGCACAACTTTTTGTATAATGTGTGTATTTTTTTAATTACTTAGTGCACTAACAAATTCATTCTCCATTTGAAAACTTCTTTTCTTTATTTTCTTTGTACATCAATAGGATGTTATTTGGCAGTGGCCCAAGATGTGTTGCGGGCTTCTGTTGGTTTTGTATGGAAAAAGGCTTAAGTTGTGCTATAACTGTAAAATTGACTCAAAGATGTTTTGGTTCAGTCAATTGGTTAAAAGTCGACAGACCCAAATCCTAAAATCTTGCAACTGCCTCGGAGCCAGTACCTTATAATGCATCCAGTTATATGGCAAGGCGCCAAAATATTAACATGCACTGGATTGGCAAGGTGACCGCAATCACAATCCAAATGGACCCTAACTAATACCATCTCACCCCTCGAGTCTACATCTAGGAGTTTATATACGCCGCACGTTGTGCGCCGCACAGGAACAACCCCGACAGGGTTGACTCTGAAACAATGAAATACTCACCGAAAATCGAATGTGCCCGTGCGAAGGGACGAAGCCTGCACTTCCAACTGGTAGGCGCTCGTCACTCGCAGATGAGCTTATGAGCTCTGATGTATAACAAGGGAGCGCGGGTCATAAAGACTATCAGCAACTACAGATCTAAAATCACTGTTTTGGATTTTCAAATTCAAACGTTTTCTGTTTGTTTTTTATCGATTTTTCATTTTTCCTTTCTTCTTCCTTTTCTGAATCAAAAATTTGAAAGATTATCAGAATAAAAAAATCGGAATTTTAAAAAGTTGTTCAGATTTTCACATTTTTGTTCATTTTTTCAACAGAATGTTTACATTTTCAAATTCGGGAAATAAAAAATTGTTCAGATAATTTTATAAAAGTACAAAATATTTCAAAACTATTACAATTTTTAAAAAAATGCTTGGAATTTCACAAATTGTTTCCAATTTTCTAAAAGTTGTATATTTTCAAAAAAAATTTGGAGGTTAATTTGTTTTTTCTGGTTTTGAGCTTGCGAGAAAGGCTTGTAACGGTAACATTTTTTGACATTCTTAAAATGAATTAGAATCACATTTTTTTCAGAAAACGAACAAATTTTGAAAGGACATGAATTGTTTTTGAAAAACCTGAAAAAAAAAATTCGAAAATGAATTTTTCAATTTAATAACAAAATTTTAAAAACCCCAAACAATTCTTGAAAATCACGAATATGTTTTTAAAAATCCAAACAAATTTTAAATTTACGAAAAAAATCCAAAACACAAACTTTTTTGAAAGTTTGAACATTTCTTAAGAAAAATGTTGTTTTGAAATTTCTGTATATTTTTCAAAAATGGAAAATATTTGAAAGTAAAAAACTTTGAAATTAAAAGGAATTTAAAAAATAAAATAGTAACAAAAACATGCAAAATTGAAATAACAAAAAAAAACTATAAGAAACCAGAAAATCAGTCAAAAGGAGAAAAAATTGTCCGTGTGCGTTCTCCCGACTGTTTGAGGTAGAGAGCGTCAAATAGGATTTTCGTCTAAATCCTGCCAGCAACAACGCAACGCAAGGAAAATTTCAAGTCCAGTATAACTAAAGCCTGCAATCCGGCAACTCTCCCTAATACTGCCTTAGAAAAGAAAGTTGCTTCCATTGACAAAAACGGCGAGACAATGCGCGCGACGACTTCTAGTCTCGCGTCTGACCGAGAACATGTAAACGTTGTAGGACAGGGCTCAACATGCAGATACTCAACATGAGAGCATCTACAAACTGCCCTCTTAAATCCTCTTCAAATGTTTGTAGAGGCGCCTAGTTAGTGTCCGGACAGGCCGGAAGATAAATTGATTCAACTGAATCCCTCATATCATCTCTATACGTTCAAATTATCTATAAATCCTTATATTTATACTCCCCTCTTATTTAGTCTACATATTAGATTTGGTTGAAGTCAAAATTTGCAAAGTTCGACCAAATTTAGACAAAATAATATAAACATTCACCATAACAAATTTATATGATGTGAAAGTACATTCAATAATGAATATAATGGTACTGATTTGTTATTGTACAATACTATATGTTAATATTTTTGTCTCTAAACTTTGTCAAAATTTACAAAGCTTGACTTTGACCAAAGCTAATACGCGGAGTAAATAAAAACAAAGGAAGTACCATATATGGGAAGAATATGAGGACCTGCGGACGTGCCCGCCAGTCCGTCACGTAGGATGCGTCCCATCCCGAACCATTTTCCCCCTCTCTTTCCACCTCCAACAATCACATACATGCGATGTGACCAAATATATCACAAAGAAAACTACCTGTGAAAAAAAATCAGAGAGAAAATAAAAGCATGACAGCATGCATGGAGAAAAAGGGACTCAAAAAAGACATGTCTGGATACCGACACGTTCATGGATATTTAAGAGGCTAAATTTGTCAAGTCTGATTGTAGATGCCCCGGGTTAGCACAAGAGCACATACAAATTGCACTGATCATGCTGACGCAAACGCTTACATGGGGCAACGGTTGAGCTATTTTGCTAGTCCCCGGCATAATCACGACACTCTCAAACGCACGAGGCACGTGGGGCAAGCGAATCCAGGTGGCGGCCCCACCGCCTAGGGCCGACGCCACGTATGCGCATGCCTTGCCAGCAGGGATCGACGTAGCTAGCTAGATAGCCTGGACCAATCGATCCATCAACTTTGCAAAGCTCCACTGATCTGCATAAGCTCAAAGAGGAAACTTGCCTTCTTCTGATTACGCAAGTCAAATCGTGCTTATCGCTCAGATGAGACTGACAGCGGCAGGAGGTTAACTCTGTCGCGTTCACATGGCCTCAACAATCTCTAATTAAGCACGTCTGCTTCTGTCGCCGTTCTAGAATGATAAAGCATCAGAGTCGTACTGCTGGATATGCCACCTTCAGTTTCCTTTTACAAGTGCCCCTCCCGTCATTTTCGATTCGAATGCATACTTAAGATTTAAGGTTTGGTAACTACTCTACTTAGTGGCGACCTGTGTTAGTAATATGGTCGTCGAACCTGTAATTGTTTGTACGAGAATGTCAAGCCCTTAATCATGGACCTGTAAATAGGTGTGCGGTAGTTTTCCACTTGTAGTGAGGAGACTTGCCAGTTGATGAAACTAGCTTTGGTAAAAGGCTTTGGGATCGGTATTAGGATAGGTTGATGGAGTTGGCAATCACATTTTGGGTAGGCAGGTAGCTTTCACCAGAGAATGGCCAGATGCAATTAACTCCAGCGCCACCAAAGCCTTGAGAAAGTTACAAGGATAAACTCATCTCATGACACTACGTACACCGTTGCACACACGTGCCAGAAGCATGAGTAAGCTCTCGTTACAATATCTTGGAAGACTAATTAGGCGGCGTTTAACTCACAGTTAGCAGTACATTACAGTATCAGCTTTCCTTGAGCTCCAGTATCATCAAGGTGAAAAAGAACGTGCCAGGTGCTACCCTTGAGGCTTGAGCGCCGTCACCGTCAGTGTGTTCCGGTTGATTGAGCCGTACGTACAAGCTAGCTAGGCGTGTCATCGGCGTACGTCGGTGGTCACCATTCAACGGTCGCGGTTGTTTCTTATTCAGGGGCAAATACATCACGCACGTTTCCGTTTAATTTCTGATAGCTAGGCAGCGGGCTAGACGTCGCATGGGCGGTGGAGTTCAGCTCCCATGAAGGCGAAGCCCCACGCATGCGTCCATTGTAACGCACGCACCCAGAGCTCCATGCGCGGCTCTTTTTACCCCAGAAACCGCACGGGTGGCCAGCCCACCCTATGCCTTAGGGCAAAAGAACGCCACGCCAGCTCGTCGGTGCAACGCCCTCTCCTGTAGCTGCCAGTACTCTCTAGAGCCGAGACAGATCAACCCACCACGCGACGGCCGAACACGATCGCGCTCTATAAAAGGGCAGGTGCATGCGCGACATGCTGTACAACCGGCAGGGTCACAAGCAGATAGCTTAAGGTCGGCTCAGGGTCAAATTTAGTAGCTGGCTACATATCTATTTACAAGTAGTTGTAGTTTGCCGGTGGCATGGCGAGCATGCGGCCGCCGCAGCCGCAGGCCATCGTCAAGGTCTCCATCTCGGCGCTGGTGATCTCCCTGCCCATCATCTACATGTCGCTGCTGCGCGTGCCGCCGTCCGCGCTCGCAAGGGATTCCACCTTGTGGTTCCTCATGTCCCACTCTATCATCGCCATCATCGCCGCCGACTCCGGCGTGCTCTTCTTCAGCCCCGCCTCCCACCACCAGTACGACGACGACCACGACAACCTCCCCGACGTCGTCGTTCGCTGTGATCAGCCGGTGGCGACCGTCCAAGGGGACTACTGTGACGCGACGTCGGTGCTGCTGATGGCACCCCACGAGCCAACGGCACCGGTCGATATATCCACTAGTGTCGTCGCAGGAGGCGGTGACCAGCCATCATGGACTGGCACGGAGGAGGAGGGGCATGCGCTGGCTTTGACCAAAGGTGAAGGTGCCGCGAGCACGCCGAAAACTGACACGGACCATACGTCGGTTCTTGATAAGCGTGACGAAGAAGAAGAAGAAGCGCCCGAACCAGCTAGCACCAACAAGAGCGATGCAACGATGGCGGAAGGCGATCAGTGGGCAACACCACAAGCTCATATTACAGTAACACCTGATGATCAAGATGAGGACTCCGTCGAAAAGATGAAGCTCCGGTGCTCGGCTACAGAGGAGACCGACAAGGTGCCGCCATCAGAGGAGGAGCGCGAGTATTGGCAGCTGAGCGACGAGGAGCTCAACCGGAAGGTTGAGGAGTTCATCACGCGGTTCAACCGAGACATGCTCGAGCAGGAAGCAGCAGTCTGCTGATCGACTATACACTAGCGACTTGATTACCTACCTGTAGCCAGATATACTTAAGGAGTACTAGTAGTGTATCACTATCCATGTACATATATATGATCGATGCTTTGTACAAATTTTATGGATATATATGGTATTCTTTATTTACCGGAAGACCGAAAGCGACACATGTACAAAGTTTTGCACTTTAGCTATACACATGTAAGCCTGAGATTCTTGCGTTTCTCTTTTGGACTGTTCTATGAGCTGGTTTGGGCATTTCTTTTTACCACTTTAGCTATACATCAGGCGACTGAGTTTTTCATTTTAGGTCAGTCGAATTTGTTGCCGTTGATTTAATGTGCTTTAGGATACGTGTGTAAGAAGTTTCCATGGATTTGACTGACGCTGTTGTTTATTCAGTCGATTTCCTGCCTTTTCTTGCTCGGTGCATGCTGCAGCCCGCATTCATGCATGTCTCCACTTCGTGACTGTTGCACCCACATGGGTGGATGAAATGCATGCCATTTTTTTGTGCGTGCATGCCTTTTTTGCTTGTTCTTGCTTCTGTTTTTCTTTTTTGCACGTGTTTGCTTTTTGTGTGTGTGTGTGTGTGTTTTGTTGAGTTTTTTTTTCTTTATGTGTATTTTTGGATGTTGAGTGTGTGTAAATGTATGCATGCAAGTATTACATGTATACATTGTATTAGAGTATGGTACATATTATAAAAAGTGCAATTTTTGTACTAATTGTAAGGAAATTTTTGCTTTAAGTTTTATGTCACTTTATTTCTTATTTAAGGGTAATACCAATGACACTAATTCATTTATGCTTTAAAACTTATTTTTTATGTGAATTCTACTATTATATGTTTTTTCCTGCATATATATAAAACGTGCAATTTATGTGTAAATTGTGTGCAAATTTGAGCATGATTTATTTTTCATTCCTTTTCTTCTTAGAGGTTGATACCAATGTCTATACTTCATTCTTTTTGAGAAAACATTTTTTGTGTGTTTTAAGTAAGTAGACATGCAAGTACTATACAACATGTGTGGAAATTATAGTAGAGTGTGAAATTGCAATATTATATGTTCTTTTTTTGTATATTACTAAAAGTGCAATTTCAGTGCAAACTTGTGTGCAATTTTTTTTCTTTTTTTTTCTTAAAGGGGTTCGTTATTCCCTAGAAAACTTCATTGTTTTGATTTTGTTTTACTTTTTTTTATTTTATTTCTTCTTGAAGGGTTTCATTCTTCCATAGAAAACTTCATTATTTTGTTTTTTATTCCATTTTCTTTTTTTAAGTGCAATACCGATATCATTCCACTATTATATGTTCATTCTTGCATATTATAAAAAATGCAATTTATGTATAAAATGCGTGCAAATTTTGTTCTTTTTAATTTTCTTCTTCTTAAAAGGAAATACTAATGCCACTAATTCATTGTTTCTTAAACAACTTCTTTTTTTATTTTTCTGTGTGTAAGTATAAATGCAAGCACTATACAATATGTGTGTAAATTATCCTCTGCTCCTAAATATAAGTCTTCTTAGAGATTCCAATATGAAGTACATACAGATGTATATAGACATATTTTGGAGTGTAAATCCACTCATTTTGCTCCATATACACTCCATATTGAAATCTCTTAAAAGACTTATATTTATGAACGGAGCGAGTGTTAGATTGTGAAAATTGCACTATTATATGTTTATTCTTTGTGTATTACCAAAAGTGTGATTCGAATATAATGTTGTGTGCAAGTTTTTTTTCACTTTCTTTATTCTTAATGGACAATACCAGTGCTACTAATATATCATTGCTTAGAAAAATTCATTATATTTATTTTGTTAATTTTTATATCATATATAATTTCTGAAAACTTATAAAAATGTGTTGTGTGCACTTATGTGTAATGCATGTACTCATCTCTATCCAGCTGAAAAGTTCAAATGCTGGGTGAGAAATAGTTATTCTTCACCCCCCACCCCTCTATTTTACCATCAATGCCCCGTAATTTCACGTTCTGTAAGTTTTGTCTTATTTCCGACATAAAAAGAGACCATAAAAAAATATATAATCGTTGTAAAAAATATTTTACGTTATGTAAAATTACAAACGTAAAAACATAGTGTAAAATACACATAAACTGCAAATTTTCTTCTCTTATGATCTATATTTTTATTTTCTTATGCCAAATTTTACGTACTGAATCAATAGGAATGTAACTATTTGAATTGCAAACGTAATTTAATTATGAAATGATCGTAAAATTACCTCAGTTGAAGAATAACTTATTCTGCACCTTGGATGATGAATAGTAACACTACTATTATATGACTATTGTTTGCATACTATAAAAGTGTGATTTTAGTGCAAAGTTGTGTGCAAGCTATTTAAACTTGTTTCATTATCTTTATTCTTAATTGGTAATACCAACGGAACTATTCATTGTTCCTTATACAACTTTATTGTTTTGATTTACATCTAGCTATTGTTTCGTTTTCTTTCTTCTTTGAGTGTAGTACCAATGCCACTTATTCATTCCTTCTTAGGAAACTCTTTTTTGCGAAAACTCCACTACTATTATATATTTATTCCACATTTAAAAAAATTATGTATATGTTGTGAAATTTTTGTCATTGTTTGTTTCAAAAAATCATTTTCTTTTTGTCTTAAAGGGTAATTCAATGCCACCAATTCATTCCTACTTAGAAAACTTCATTAAATTTTGTTTTAGTTTTTATTTTATTTTCTTCTTAAAGGGTAATACCAATGCTACTAGTTCATTTTTTCCTATAAAACTTCGTTGTTTTCATTTTGTTTTAGTTATTATTTTATTTCTTCTTCTTTAAGAGTAATATCATTCGCACTAATTCTTTCCTTCTTGGGAAATTCTTTTCTGTGAAAATTCCACTATCGCATGCTTATTCTTGAGAATCACATTTATTGTGTATATTGTATGCAAATTTTGTTATTGTTTGGTTTGTTTATTTTATAATTTATTTATTTTAAAGGGTAATACAATGTTACTAATTCATTGTTTCTTAGAAAACTTCATTATTTTAATTTTTTTAGTTTTTATTTTATTTTCTTTCTTCTTAAAGGGTAATACCAATACCGCTCACTTGATCTTACCCCCTCACTGCATCCAGTCACCTATGATACAAGGATGACAAGGAGGGCACATTGGCTAGTTGCTCCCCATGATCTCCTTCTTGCGATGGCAACCATGTAGGAGGTGGTGCGGCAGCCACCCGATCTGCTTCGCACTGTAGCCACCTACAGTCAGAGGTGGAGTAGGCGTGTTGGCCGCCGCTCCATTGCTCCCCTTCACATAACGCGACAATTACTAGTCGGAGGAGGATGTCGCGCGTGATGGCAATCAATAGGAGTTCCGAAAAAACAATCAGACAAAAACAAGAAAACCCCCAAAAAAACCGACGCTTGTGCTACGCTCCATCTTAGCCACGCAGTCGCCCCTTTGCATTACATGGGTTATCCTTCACATTGAGTGGAGAATAGCATTTTCCACAATCAACGACATAGACACACTAGATTGTGGTGGGCTCTTTTGAGGGAAGGCTGTGGTAGGCTCTTTGCTAACTTGTTTCTTCAACCAAATGGACATTTGGCCCAACATGGTAAGGGTGGAGTTTTGGCACCTATGTTGAATGTTGAGATACCAGGTGGCAGGTCCAATTTTTTCAACAAAGGGTTGATTTTATTGACTCCAAATAAAGCATCAAGCGGATACAACACAATGAACACACACCCTGCATATGCATAGCTAGGACACACACAACCAACACAATCACATACACATATTAAATAAACATGCCGATAAATAGCAAAGTCATAAAAGACCATAGTCATGCCTAAGCAAGGGCAAAAAACTTGGAAGCAATCAAAATACCTAAATTGGTATATTGACCTCAAACCCTGATATACTGATATATGCAATCATACCTACATTGAGCTTACCTCCATCGGCTAGCTGGAGGGACAAGACCACAAAGAACATAGCTGGCTCCGAAGCATGACTTATAGTCTTATATACATGCAAATGACGCCATCCGGAGCGACACCGAGAAAGGTAAGCTCCGTCTGGCCCCATCTCTAAGAAATTATTAACGAACAAATTTCAACGACGTGAGCAAAGCCAGTCCTTCGATGAAACCGATCTGCACATACTCATGCTTATTCCTGCTTGCGCTAGGGACAAGAAAGCAACCAAAAACACCGAAAGCAGACGTTTCTCACGAGGTCGCAGCAAAGTGTGCCATGCATTCGGACCCTACATATACGCCCCCAGTCGACCGAGAAAATACCAACGCAAACACACGCCATAAGCCCATAACCTTAACCAGACCCTGATTAACTAGCTCATCAAAAGCAATGGCGACCGTGAAGCTTCTCAACTGCTTCGTCAGCCCGTTCGGGAACAGGGTGAAGATCGCGCTGGCGAAGAAGGGCGTGGAGTACGAGGAGACGGCCGAGAACATGGTCGCCAAGGGCCCGCTGCTGCTGTCGTCCAACCCCGTCCACGCCAAGGTCCCCGTCCTCCTCGTCGACGGCAAGGCCGTCTGCGAGTCCCTCGTCATCCTCGAGTTCATCGACGAGGCCTTCGCCGGCACCGGCGCGCAGCTCCTCCCCGCCGACGCCTACGCGCGCGCCAACGCCCGCTTCTGGGCCGCCTACGTGGACACCAAGGTAGAGTCTACATCCACTGATTCAGCTGCTTACGAAGCTGCTCGTAAGCCATAACTCGCGTGTGCGTGCAGATGCCGGAGTGCGCCGGGAAGATCTGGAAGGTGCCGAAGGGCGCGCCGGCGGTGGAGGAAGGGAAGAAGGAGATGGTGGGCGTGTTCAAGACCCTGGAGGGGGAGCTCGGCGAGAAGCCCTACTTCGGCGGCGACGCGCTCGGGTACGCGGACGTGGCGCTGGTGACCTTCGTCCCCTGGTTCCTGACGTACGAGCGGCTCGCCGGGTTCAGCATCGCGGAGGAGTGCCCGACGCTGACGGCCTGGGCGGCGCGGTGCGCCAAGGAGAACGAGTGCGTGGCCAAGTCGCTGCCGGACGCCGAGGCCGTGTTCCAGTTCGTGGGCGGCATGAGGAAGCACTTTGGCCTCGAGTAACTTTGCTCGATCCGCCAGCTGCGTACGTCCGTATGATGCGTACAATAAGCTAGCCGGCTAGCCGGCCGGCAATGGGCAATCTGAATCAGCACTTGCACGTCTGTGCAATCGTGCGTCTCCTTGTCAGACTGCACTGTTGTTTCCTCCGTCTCAGTCGTTTGTGCCTTTTATCTTTATTATTATTATTTGGGTACTGCTGGCTCCGTGCTTTGTGCTCGGCCGGCGATCGATTTCTAGTTTCTCACTTTCTCAGTAGCGTCGTTCATGGACCGTACCCCCTGTAATCTGTGTACCGGGTCAAGGAATAAAAAACTGGCACGACACATGTCTGTTTTGTTTTGTTCTGTTGCCATCCAATCGTTCCACTGTTCCAGCGTGTGTGCGTTTGTTTGCGGCGAAATCAATCAAGCTCCTTCCGAGGCTGCCGAAGAAGTGCCATCAATCGGTGGACAGAGGATAAACTTGCTTGCATGCAAGAACTTTGTACCATTGCGTGAATTCTGAATTGCATTTCTTCGGCTATGGCTTTCTGGCATCGTATTTTGAATATTTGACAAGAGGGACAACAATTGAGGTATCTATCTGCACGAGCGTATGAGTGGAGGTGTGTTTCCGGCAAATCCCACGGAATTCGATTGGTGGTTGTCTTTGGTGGATCCGTTCGGAACTGATCTTCGTTCGTCTATGTTCGTGTGTTTTCAGGTTGGATCCTTCTGATCTACACTTATCTTCATCGGCGGTGGTTATTGTTCTGGTGCGCTGGTCCTATGAGGTCTTAGCACGACGACTTCCTGACTGTCTACTACAACAAGTTCTCTTCGGCTCTGGGAGAGAGGAGTGATGACGGCGACACGCCTTTGGCCCTTTCAATGTTTGTGGTCGTTGCTAGATGGTCTACGAATTTAAATGTAATTTTTATTATTTCTGGTGTTCGTTGATTGATGATGTATAGATTGAAACAATGCATTGGTGCGTGTAGACACGGGCCCGCGATGCCTAACGCGGCTTGTATCGGCTGAGGAAATGGTTTTACTAGCTGCAAGGTTTTTTTTTTTTGGTGTAACGACGAAGAATCAAAATGATTTATCTCTTCCATAAAAAGGACTTCTATTTATTTCACTGTGACATTTGGAATGGTTGGTAACTTTTGAACCAAATTTCTAGTATTGAAACTTTTTATATGTTCGAATTCAGGGCGATCAAAACTTTAGAAGAAAGACCGATCTTGGATACGTTTTGACTACTTTGAATTTTACTGTTTCAACCATATTTCAATTTCAGTTTATTTTACACTGCAAAATCCGTTCACAATTTTTTTAGTTGCCCAGTTTCAAAAAACATACTTCACTCATTTCCAAGCATTGATTTCAGCCTATTCATAAAAATAATATCACTCATTTGAAAACACTTGGTTCACTCATTTGAAAACTGATTTCACTCAATTTTAAAAATCAGTTCACTCAATTAAAAAGATTTTACTCGTTAAAAAAACAGATTTCACTCATTAAAAAAACGAATTCCAATAATTTCAAAAAGTATATTTTACTCATTTGAAAGAATTGATCTCACCCCATTCAAAAAATAATTTCACTCAATTTTAAAAATAATGTTTTCACTCATTCGAAAAACTAATTTCATTCAATTAAAAAATCACTCACTAGAAATACTATTTTCCTTTATTTTGAAACATCGGTTTCACTCAATTCAAAAAAAGATTTCACTGAATTAGTCGTAATAATAATTTCACTCATTTTGGGAAACAGATTTCACTCATTTCAAATAAAATAATTCAATCATTAATTATTTTTTTCTCAGTTGAAAAAACTAATTTCACTCATTTAAGAAAACATATTTCACTCATTGGTCTTGTTCTAAGCAGCTTCACACACTAAGATAGATTGAGTGAAATAAATGGATTGAAATGTGCTTGAAATGTATCCAGTAATGGTCCTGTTCTAAAGGTCTTGGCGCCGGGAGTTCAAATATATGAAAGGTTTCGAAAATAAAATTATGGTTTAAAAGATACGAATTATTTGAATTAAAAAATGTAGAATAAAAGGATGATATTGCTGGGTGAGATGATTTGGGGGGGGAGGGGGGGGTGCACTGATTTGACGTAATCATTCGCAATGGATCAAGATACATGCATATAAATTTGGATGTATAGGAGTGCACAGATCTCAACAAATGTGTGTGTGTTCGTTCCTGGCCACTGGAACAAGTTCTTTCCATCTTCTGTTCTGAGTTGATTGAAGATTTCACAAAACCATTATCACTTAGCTTTCGATTTTTGGGAATATATTGGCAGAATTTTTAGATGCTTCAGACAAGTGATTTTACATGTTTATCCGTCCCGTCTTTCCCCCCATTAGAGGACTTTGACCCTTCAACTTGTGCATTCGTCCTTTGTACTTCTTCTTGCGATTGGAGAGACAAAATTGTAACTTCGGAATCTTGCTTAATTGAAACTAACATAGCCATCCCAACTCTCGGATCAGAGAAACTAACGGGGTAGAAATCTAAGTGGAAAACGTCATGAAGAGTGAACTAGATTATCCCTTTCTATGATAGGTCCAAAATACCCATTTCTGTGTACAATGGTAGCTACATTGAGATAGATGGTACATGCCACACACTCACCAATCTCAGATTGTTGACGCATAGCCTCATTGCCGCTTGGATCAGGGCCAAAAACATTCGAACCAAGACAACCCGTGGTTTGATTGTTAGGAAGGTGGTTGTACCTCTAGCTCACCAGGATTGACACATGCATGTCTCATAAAGGCGGAATATTTTTTCAAGAGACGATGTTCCCATCAATAGCAAGAAGCGTGTGGTGACTTTGTCAATCTCAAGATCAGATGACTCAGTCTATCGGAGGTGTTCATAGGGGGTGGGAGGGATAGGGTCTGTGTGTTGTGAATTCATAAGGGTAAGTGCATGCGCGTCTACGTGAATATGAGCATCTGCGTTTGTACTATTTTCTGAAAAACTTTCAGAACCACTCGAACTACGTCCATCAAGACTCACATGGCGTGGTCGAGAGAACTATGTCACATCATGATTACCACAACCCCATTACAAGTTGCCTGCCTAGGATTGGGCTACGCTCCAGACCAACATTAGTGCTACAGTGGTAAACACAGTCTACTCTAATGAACAATGATGAATAATGCTAGCGTCAATGAAGGAGTGAGCCATTAATGGCATTTTGGGTTGACTACATAACACCCAGCCAGGCTGTGGGAGACCAAATTTGTCCCGTTTGGATACTTGCGCGGTCGGATGGGCCTGCATTGCACGTTCCTAAAGCAACACATAGCCTGGCTCTGGAAGAACAGCCAAATCGACCGTTTCCAGCAAGCAATGCCCGAGCGAGCGCAAGGAGGGCATGCGGTTGCACCCTATGGGGACGAGCGGGAGGCACCGAGTTGTTTCCTGAAGGTGCGCCACAAATCCTTTCACCCCTTTCTCACCGCTCACTCTCCCATGTCTCCACTATTGCTCTTTTCCATCGGCAATGCGACAAACATCGGCGGAGCGAAGATCTGGATGGAGAGCATCAGCGGCAGGAAATATAGACGGCGACCACCGATGAAGACCATCTGCGAGTGCTTCGTCACCACTTTGTCAATGTCAGTAAGCAATCCCAGCCAAATTTAGGGTTCGATTTAGGCTTAAATTGAGGGTTTGATAGTGTTTGATTTGGGTGTCCAATTAGGATTCAATTTAGTGTTGGATTTGGGGGAAGATTGGTTCCATTTGGGGTAGAGGGAGATCCACGGGATTTGGGTGTACATCAAATCGATTTGGTGGTATATCGGCATGATTTGGGGGTAGATTAGTATGGTTTAGGGTAGTTCAGTGTGATTTGGTGATAAATTAGTGTGATCGTCATTGTTGTGCAGTCCATGTATTCGGTTGATCATTGGTACAAGGGTTGATTCTACACATTGTTGTTCTAATCCTTCTATCATATCCCCCTTCTACATGACATCATGAAGTGAAGATCATCACCATTATAGTTTGAGTCCGGGTGTAGTATGCTCATGTTGTTCATTAGAGTGCTCTCGGCAAGTTAGTCCTCGACAATGCTGCTCAGGGAAGCTGCTCCAAGGGCAAGGAGGTAGCAGAAGGCAGCGCCTCCAAGAGGCCTCGGGGGAGGCCGACGTCCAACTCACTACCGTAAGGTGCTCTTAGCACCTGGGTTGGATTTACTTTCCATCCGCAATGCCTTCCGTGAGCACCCCGACCCCTCCCACGGGAGATCACCCTTAAGACGAACATCGGATGCAACTGGAAGGCAAGGCTCCGAGATGCTAACGTGAGGTTTGTCATGGATCAAAGGTGGCCATTGCTCACCATGTGCAGATTGGCTACTTCCTCACATTCAATTGTTCCTATGCAGATGTGGCGATCAAGTGGGGCCAACATGACCCAACTCTTTCCATGGTCGAGGAGTGAGGGATTTGTACCGTTAGTGTGTGAGTTTTGAACTTTGTAATCGATATTGCTTAATGTGTACTGATACGTCTCCAACGTATCTATAATTTTTGATTGCTCCATGCTATATTATCTACTGTTTTGGATTATATTGGGCTTTATTTTCCACTTTTATATTATTTTTGGGACTAACCTATTAACCGGAGGCCCAGCCCAGAATTCCTATTTTTTTGCCTATTTCAGTGTTTCGGGTAAACAGAATATCAAACGGAGTCCAAACGGAATAAAATCTTCGGAAACGTGATTTTCTCGCCGAACGTGATCTAGGAGACTTGGACCCTACTGCAAGGGATCAAAGAGGTGGTCACGAGGGTGGGGGGCGCCCCCCCCTAGGGCGCGCCCCCTGCCTCGTGGGCCCCTCGGTGCTCCACCGACGTACTCCTTCCTCCTATATATACACATGTACCCCCAAACAATCAGAACAGGAGCCAAAAACCTAATTCCACCACCGCAACTTTCTGTATCCACGAGATCCCATCTTGGGGCCTGTTCCGGAGCTCCGCCGGAAGAGGGCCGTCATCACGGAGGGCTTCTACATCATCCTAGCCCCTCCGATGAAGTGTGAGTAGTTTACCTCAGACCTTCGGGTCCATAGTTAGTAGCTAGATGGCTTCTTCTCTCTCTTTGAATCTCATTACAAATTTCTCCCCCTCTCTTGTGGAGATCTATTCGATGTAATCTTCTTTTTGCGGTGTGTTTGTTGAGACCGATGAATTGTGGGTTTATGATCGAGTCTATCTATGAATAATATTTGAATCTTCTCTGAATTCTTTTATGCATGATTGGTTATCTTTGCAAGTCTCTTCGAATTATCCATTTGGTTTGGCCAACTAGATTGGTAGTTCTTGCCATGGGAGAAGTGCTTAGCTTTGGGTTCGATCTTGCGGTGTCCTTACCTAGTGACAGAAGGGGCAGCAAGGCACATATTGTATCGTTGCCATCGAGAATAACAAGATGGGGTTTATTTCATATTGCATGAATTTATCTCTCTACATCATGTCATCTTGCTTAAGGTGTTACTCTATTTTTAACTTAATACTCTAGATGCATGCTGGATAGCGGTCGATGAGTGGAGTAATAGTAGTAGATGCAGAATCGTCTCGATCTACTTGTCACGGACGTGATGCCTATATACATGATCATGCCTAGGTATTCTCATAATTACGCTCAATTCTATCAATTTCTCAACAGTAATTTGTTCACCCACCGTAGAATACTTATGCTCTTGAGAGAAGCCACTAGTGAAACCTATGGCCCCCAGGTCTATTCTCATCATATCAATCTCCATCACTTTTATATTGTTTTGCTATTTACTTTGCCTTTACTTTTTACTTTGCATCTTTATATCAAAAATACCAAAAATATTCTATCTATCAGATCTCACTCTCGTAAGTGACCGTGAAGGGCTTGACAACCCCTAATCGCGTTGGTTGCGAGTAGCTATCGCTTTGTGCGGGTATGAGGGACTTGAGCGTGGGCTCCTACTGGATTGATACCTTGGTTCTCAAAAACTGAGGGAAATACTTACGCTACTCTGTTGCATCATCCCTTCCTCTTCGGGGAAAACCAACGCAAGCTCAAGACGTAGCAAGAAGGATTTCTGGCGCCGTTGTCGGGGAGTCTACGCAAAAAGTCAACATACCAATTTTCAAGTTTTGGGTGAATTCCTTTGATGGATCATGGAACAAGGAGTGGCAAGAGCCTAAGCTTGGGGATGCCCATGGCACCCCCAAGATAATCCAAGGACACCAAAAAGTCAAAGCTTGGGGATGCCCCAGAAGGCATCCCCTCTTTCGTCCACTTCCATCGGTAATTTACTTGGAGCTATATTTTTATTCACCAACATGATATGTGTTTTGCTTGGAGCGTCTTGTATTATTTGTGTCTTTGTTTGTTAGTATGCCACAATCATCCTTGTTGTACACACCTTTTGAGAGAGCCATACATGAATTAAAGTTTGATAGAATGCTCTATGTGCTTCACTTATATCTTTTGAGCTAGATAATTTTGCTCTATGTGCTTCACTTATATCTTTTGATCTAGATAATTTTGCTCTATGTGCTTCACTTATATCTTTTGAGCTAGATAATTTTGCTCTATGTGCTTCACTTATATCTTTTGAGCGTTATAATTTTGCTCTATGTGCTTCACTTAGATCTTTTAGAGCACGGTGGTGGATTCGTTTTAAAGAAACTATTGATCTCTCATGCTTCACTTAAATTAATTTGAGAGTCTCTTAATAGCATGGTAATTTGCCTAATAATAATATGCTTGGTATTCAAGATTTGTGAAACTTTCTTTTGAGTGTGTTGAATACTAAGAAAAGATTGAAGCATGATAATTGTTTTGAGATATGGAGGTGATAATATTAAAGTCATGCTAGTTGAGTAGTTGTGAATTTAAAGAATACTTGTGTTGAAGTTTGTGATTCCCGTAGCATGCACGTATGGTGAACCGTTATGTGATGAAGTCGGAGCATGATTTATTTATTGATTGTCTTCCTTATGAGTGGGGGTCGGGGACGAGCGATGGTCTTTTCCTACCAATCTATCCCCCTAGGAGCATGCACGTAATACTTTGCTTTGATAACTTCTAAATTTTTGCAATAAGTATATGAGTTCTTTATGACTAATGTTGAGTCCATGGATTATACGCACTCCCACCCTTCCACCCTTGCTAGCCTCTCTAATACCGCGCAACTTTCGCCGGTATACTACACCTACCATATACCTTCCTCAAAACAGCCACCATACCTACCTATTGTGGCATTTCCATAGCCATTCTGAGATATATTGCCATGCAACTTTCCACCATCTAGTTCATCATGACACATCCATCATTGTCATATTGCTTAGCATGATCATGTAGTTGACATAGTATTTGTGGCAAAGCCACCGTTCATAATTCTTTCATAATTGTCACTCTTGATTCATTGCATATCCCGGTACACCAGCGGAGGCATTCATATAGAGTCATACTTTGTTTTATTATCGAGTTGTAATCATTGAGTTGTAAATAAATAGAAGTGTGATGATCATCATTCAATAGAGCATTGTCCCAAAAAAAGGGGGAAGGCCAAAGAAAAAAGAAGGCCCAAAAAAAAGAGGGCAATGCTACTATCCTTTTTCCACACTTGTGCTTCAAAGTAGCACCATGATATAGCAAGTCTCATATATTGTGCTTCAAAGTAGCACAATGTGCTTCATATAGAGAGTCTCATATGTTGTGACTTTCATATACTAGTGGGAATTTTACGTTATAGAACTTGGCTTGTATATTCCAATGATGGGCTTCCTCAAATTGCCCTAGGTCTTCGTGAGCAAGCAAGTTGGATGCACACCCACTAGTTTCTTTTGTTGATATTTCATACATTTATAGTTCTAGTGCATCCGTTGCATGGCAATCCCTACTCACTCACATTGATATCTATTGATGGGCATATCCATAGCCCGTTGATACGCCTAGTTGATGTGAGACTATCTTCTCCTTTTTGTCTTCTCCACACCCACCATTCTATTCCACCTATAGTGCTATCTTCATGGCTCACGCTCATGTATTGCGTGAAGATTGAAAAAGTTTTTAAAAAGTTAGAGTATGAAACAATTGCTTGGCTTGTCATCGGGGTTGTGCATGATTTAAATACTTTGTGTGGGGAAGATGGAGCATAGCCAGACTATATGATTTTGTAGGGATAACTTTCTTTGGCCATGTTATTTTGAGAAGACATAATTGCTTTATTAGTATGCTTGAAGTATTATTATTTTCTATGTCAATATAAACTTTTGTCTTGAATCTTTCTAATCTGAATATTCATACCACAATTAAGAAGATTTACATTGAAATTATGCCAAGTAGCACTCCGCATCAAAAATTCTCTTTTTATCATTTACCTACTCGAGGACGGGCAGGAATTAAGTTTGGGGATGCCTGATACGTCTCCAACGTATCTATAATTTTTGATTGCTCCATGCTATATTATCTACTGTTTTGGACTATATTGGGCTTTATTTTCCACTCTTATATTATTTTTGGGACTAACCTATTAACCGGAGGCCCAGCCCAGAATTGCTGTTTTTTTGCCTATTTCAGTGTTTCGGATAAACAGAATATCAAACGTAGTCCAAACGGAATAAAATCTTCGGAAACGTGATTTTCTCGCCGAACGTGATCTAGGAGACTTGGACCCTACTGTAAGGGATCAAAGAGGTGGTCACGAGGATGGGGGGCGCCCCCCCCCCTAGGGCGCGCCCCCTGCCTCGTGGGCCCCTCGGTGCTCCACCGACGTACTCCTTCCTCCTATATATACACACGTACCCACAAACGATCAGAACAGGAGCCAAAAACCTAATTCCACCACCGCAACTTTCTGTATCCATGAGATCCCATCTTGGGGCCTGTTCTGGAGCTCTGCCGGAAGAGGGTCGTCATCACGGAGGGCTTCTACATCATCCTAGCCCCTCCGATGAAGTGTGAGTAGTTTACCTTAGACCTTCGGGTCCATAGTTAGTAGCTAGATGGCTTCTTCTCTCTCTTTGAATCTCAATACAAAGTTCTCCCCCTCTCTTGTGGAGATCTATTCGATGTAATCTTCTTTTTGCGGTGTGTTTGTTGAGACCGATGAATTGTGGGTTTATGATCAAGTCTATCTATGAATAATATTTGAATCTTCTCTGAATTCTTTTATGCATGATTGGTTATCTTTGCAAGTCTCTTCGAATTATCCATTTGGTTTGGCCAACTAGATTGGTAGTTCTTGCCATGGGAGAAGTGCTTAGCTTTGGGTTCGATCTTGCGGTGTCCCTACCCAGTGACAGAAGGGGCAGCAAGGCATGTATTGTATCGTTGCCATCGAGGATAACAAGATGGGGTTTATTTCATATTGCATGAATTTATCTCTCTACATCATGTCATCTTGCTTAAGGCGTTACTCTGTTTTAACTTAATACTCTAGATGCATGTTGTATAGCGGTCGATGAGTGGAGTAATAGTAGTAGATGCAGAATCGTTTTGATCTACTTGTCACGGACGTGATGCCTATATACATGATCATGCCTAGATATTCTCATAATTATGCTCAATTTTATCAATTGCTCAACAGTAATTTGTTCACCCACCGTAGAACACTTATGCTCTTGAGAGAAGCCACTAGTGAAACCTATGGCCCCCAGGTCTATTCTCATCATATCAATATCCATCACTTTTATATTGTTTTGCTATTTACTTTGCCTTTACTTTTTACTTTGCATCTTTATATCAAAAATACCAAAAATATTTTATCTATCAGATCTCACTCTCGTAAGTGACCGTGAAGGGCTTGAGAACCCCTAATCGCGTTGGTTGCGAGTAGCTATCGCTTTGTGCAGGTACGAGGGACTTGAGCGTGGGCTCCTACTGGATTGATACCTTGGTTCTCAAAAACTGAGGGAAATACTTACGCTACTCTGCTGCATCATCCCTTCCTCTTCGGGGAAAACCAACACAAGCTCAAGACGTAGCATGTACGACCGTCTAAGACACCATTATGCCTATGCTACTTCGTAAGTAATATGAATGTGATTTAGTGTTGTTGCCTATGCCCATGCATATGACTATGTGTCAGGTAACTTCACTATTCGAAAAAGAAGTTACGACACTACATGTCTTGCACGTAATTAAGCAACAACCCGTTACATCCGGAGAGCACACTCACAACCAAATGTAGTGCGTCTGTTTCTGCTCTCATGTTGCTCGAGGCTTTGTGAGAATGGCGATGTAGCGGACGAGTTCGCCTGCTCCCGCTACATCTGCCAGTCCATCAAGGACAAGTGGAGTTGTGCATTGAATGCGACCGCAAAGGGAAAAGGAGGATACATAGCAGGGAATAGTAGTATACGGTGAACCCATCGTTATGTTTCGACGGTGGAGTAATTGACAAAAAAGTACCACATTTCATGTAAGCGTCCCACAAAACTACCACTTTTTGAAAACTGACCAAAAACTCCAGTTTAGCACTGATTTCGTGACAAAAAACTACCACATCGCGTTGATGACCGTTTCAAGCATTTTAAACGTCTTTTTGACAGATCCGGCCCACCTGTCAGGAAGGAGGCCGCGCTAACGGCTAACGGCGCTCGCCTGCCGCCCGTTAGCCGCGCGCGTCGGTCGGGCCCGGTCGGACCAGGCCTCACCTAGCCGACCGGCTCGCTCGTCGTCCCAGCACCTCACTCCCCCCCCCCCGAGCTCACTAACCTAGCCGTCTTCATTCATGGCGGCGGCGGATCCAAACTCCGGCGCCGAATCGCTTGGACGAGCGCCCCCCGACGTGCTGGGCGACGGGGATGCCGTCTTCGTTGAGGTTGATAACTGGCTAGGCAGTAGTAGATTTCTCCTCGAAAACCAATCCCAGCCTCAACCTGAGCCGTCCCGAACGATTGTGAGGCGGCGTGTACCAGCGTCGAAGAGAAGAGGCGCAGCTCGAGGCCGGCGCAAGCTTCCTTGTCCTGCTGGCGGCGCGAGGTATGGCAAGCTTCCTTGTCCTGCCGTCCGATCTATAATTGTTTTTCTGAAATGATTTGTTTTGTTAGGAATCATGATATATAGGATAGTTGCATAGTTAGATTTACATTAGAACCATGTTTGAGTACAACAGGAATTGAAATCTGCTGGGAACATTAACAATTTGTTTTGCTGTGACTGAATCCAAAATGTCAGAAAATATAAAATTTGAACTGTCAGACACTAAATATTGTGCAGACCATTTAATTATAAATTTTCCAATTTGTGGTGCAGTATCGATGACACCAAGTGGGAAATTTGGTTCCATTTCTTAGCCAGAGAATCTGTGGTTAGAGGAATTTACCAGTCAGACATGTCATTTTTGACTATGGTTTCTCTCATTCGGAGTGAGGGCTACTCAGCTGATGATTATATGTACTATGTTGTCAATGAGGAGAAAGGAATAGAAGGTATGGATCATCTTGGTTCTGAACATGATGTGCAGCAGATGTTGATTCACTTTGAGAAGGAGAAGAGTGTGAACATACGAGTTGTCAGAGCAGATGAGCCATGTAATGTAGATGAAAATAGAGATGGTTATTTTACTGAACATTGCATTAACACTCAACAAAGTTGCACAAAGTTGGTGGATGCAGTCATTGACAGAAAGGATGAGCTTAAGAAAAGTAGTCTGCAGATGGAAGATCACTTTAAGCATTTTGAAGGTGACACTGATGTGTCTGAATTTCTTGCTGATGATGTGCAGTCAGGTTCAGATGACAACAATGTGCAATCACATCCAGGTTCCCCCTTTGAAGAAGAAGAAGAAGCTGCAGAAGTAGATACATCAGTGGTGCAGAAACTTAAGCCAGTCAGAAACCCTGGTCTAACCATTAGATCCCACCAAGAGGTTCAGAAAGAGGTAAAGCCAGACAGGTTTCCTGAAGCAGATGAATTTTGTTTTCCTGGTGATGTTGGCATTAGTGATGAAGAAGAAGATCCTAAAGGAGCTTTCAAACTAGCAAGTGGCAGGAAGAGAGTGTTGAAGAAGTCAAAGGATAGGGTATGGTTGAATGAGAAGCTTCCAGATCCACATGAACAGTTTTGTAAGGGATTGTGCTTCATCACTGTTTATGAGTTCAGAGATGCACTTAGGGATTTTCACATCAGGACTCTGAGGAATTTACAGTATCATAGAAATGCCCCTGATAGGATTATTGTTTGGTGCTCAGAGAGAGCCCATGGATGTGATTTTCATATCAGTGCATCTAAGATAGCTCATGAAAAAACTTTCTGCATCAAGAAGTGTGATATGCTACATACTTGTGGAGCATGTGCAGAGACCACAAAGGTTACTACAAAGTGGTTGTCCAAATCAGTACAACTAGCATTGAGAGAAGACATTAGATCTCCTGTGGATGCATTAATAAAGAAGACTAAGACTAAATTCTCAGTTGATGTTTCAAGAAGTGTTGCCTATAGGGCAAGGAGGAAGGCTGTTGGTGTGGTGCAGGGTGACCACAAGCAGCAGTACTTGAGGCTGAGGGATTATCTTCAAGTTGTTCTTGATACAAACCCTGGGAGCAGGTGTATTGTAACAACATTTGTTGACCCAGAAAACCTTGCACCCACTCCTAGATTCAAGTACATGTTCTACTGTTTGGCAGCTTCAAAGGAAGGGTTTCTTAATGGTTGTAGACCATTTATAGGTAAATATTTCCTGATTGTGTTGTACATATTTTTGTGTCAATTTTCTTCTGTAGCTAATGTGTGACTCCATCCAGAGCTTGATGGATGTTTCATCAAGTTAACCACTGGACAACAAATTCTTGCTACCACGGGAAGGGATGGCAACAACAACATCTATCCTATAGCTTTTGGTGTGGTTGACAAGGAAGATGGAGACAGTTGGACTTGGTTTTTAACTCAGTTGAGATGTTGCATTGGTAGTGGCAACAAGTTTGGAACATACACAATAATATCTGACAGGCAAAAGGTTAGAAACTAAATCATTGATCATAGTTGCTATAGTAATTCACTGAATTATGTGAGTGTGTTCATATGTAGATCTATTTTGTGAATGTACAGGGATTACTTAAGGCAATAAATGAAGTGTTCCCTGATTCACCTCAAAGATTCTGTCTTAGGCACATATATGCCAACTTCCAATCAGCTGGTTACAGAAGCAAAGAACTAAAGAAGTGTGTTGACAAGGCTATCTACTCTTATACTAGACATGGGCATGAATTAGGGATGGCAGAGCTGAAAGCACAGTGTGAGGATGCTTGGAAATGGCTTAAAAATATAGAAGTCTCTGCTTGGGCTAGGTATGCTATGGACCATACTTGCAAAACAGATCCAGTTGTGAACAACCTTAGTGAAGTCTTCGACAAGATGATACTTGATGTTAGATCCAAACCAATAAGGACAATGTCTGAAGGGATCAGGACAAAGCAGATGATCAAGAGGCAAAAGACTAGGGAGAAGTTACAGACTTGCAGGTGGACAATCACACCAAATTACTCAGAGATTCTAGAGAAGAATAAAAAATATGCCAAGTACTGCCAGGCTGACAGAGCTGGTGAAATAATTTGGCAAGTAACAAGCAAAGAAAAGCAATATGGTGTGGACATGGCAACATGCACATGTGACTGCAAGAGATGGAACATGACAGGTGTACCTTCCAGTCATGGCATATCTGCAATGACCAAGCAAAAGCTGCATCCTGAGGACTATGTGTCTGAATTCTTCAAGAAGCCATTGTACATGGAGACATACAAAGCAATTATTTATCCTGTCCCTGGTCCAGATTGCTGGCCTGATACAAACATTCAAGACATTCATCCTCCTGTATTTAAAGAAAAGGCAGGCAAAAAGCAGACAACAAGGAGGAAGGGAGAGTTTGAGGTTCCAGCTCCAAGAGACACAAGTAGGACGGGCACTATCACATGTGGAAACTGTGGTTTGGAAGGACATAGGTATACAACATGCAATAAGACTCTAAAGCCTAGTCTTAAGATGAGGAAAAAAACACTAGGTAATTATCAAGATTGGAAAAAATCTCAGGCATTTCTGAATGAGTACACTTTTAGAAATAAAATTTATGTTTGAAGTGTAGGAAAATAGGGCAGTTTACTCTGATATACCTGCTGCAAGAACCACACCAGTCCCTGTTGCAAGAGGTAGAAGAGGAGCACAAGCTTCATGTAGGCCTGCTACATCTCAACCAGGTCCTTCTACTTCTGCACCAGGCCCTACACCAAGAGCTAGGACTGCAGGTGGAGGGAGGACTCATGGATTCACTGCACCAAGAGCTGCAACCACTTCAGATACTCAAGTTGGGACCAAGAGGAAGAGGACCCCAAGCTCAAGATTGGCAGGCTACTTCTACTGCAGTGGTAACTACTGAAACCTGTCAGCTCAAAATTGGGAGGTTTTATGTGCACTTTCTGAATTTGCTTAGCACTTCCTGAATTTGTTGTGCACCTTTCTGAACCTGTCATGCACTTTCCTAAACCTGTCGTGCACTTTTCTGAACTTGTCATGCACTATCTGAACATGTCGTGCACTATCTGAAACTGTCGTGCACTTTCTGAAACTATTGTGCACTTTGTGCATTTGTTTGAAAGCGTTTTGTTCACATAACTGTGGAAATGGGCCTCAGATTGGGCTCTCATATTGGACCACAGTCCACAAACCTGCGTAGGTGTCTATAAAAAGACCCTAACCTGTCATTTCCCGTACCACTAAAACCCTAGCCGCCAGCATCACTACAACCCTACCCTAGCCACAAAGATAGATCCAAGCATAGGAGAGGTCGTCGACGCCCAGGAAGAGAGTTCTAGAGCAGCAAGAAGGGCCGTAAGAGCAGAAAGGAGGGGTCGTAGGGCTCAGGCACGCGAGCAACGCCAGAGGCTGGCTGCAATGATTATGGCAACCCGCAACTCCCTCGACGTGATGCAGTTCAAGGAGGTGTTCCCAGATGGAACAATCATCACCAATGAATTGATCATTTGGTGGGCTAGAGATAGGGCAACCTTCCATCGCTACCAAGTCACAAGGGCTAGGTGGAGCAGAATCCTTGATTCTGCGTCTTGAAACAGTTCAAGGTTAAGTTATTCAAATTTTATCTGAATTCTCCAAGTCTCTAGTTCTATTATGTACTCCCTCCGTCCGGGTTTATTAGGCCTCTCAGCATCACAAGCATGTCCCCTTTTATAAGGCCCCGCGTTGGAAAGGTGCATGCATGCGACCATTTCATTGGTTGTATTGAAAGCTATTGTTGTTGGTGCCATGGCTGAAAAGTTAATACACTTCATATGTGCTTTTTCATTGGCTGCATGTATGTGAGAGAGTGCATTGGGAGTGGAATGAAAAATTAATGTGAGCAAATTACTATGTGTCTTGGTCTAAGAGAAGTTGTCTTTAGGCCTAATAAACCCGGACGGAGGGAGTATGTGATGATGTATCTGGAATTTCTCTAAATGTATGCGCACTTGTATGCGCACTTGTATGCGTGGATTTCTCTGAATTTTCTGAATTTGTGCTCTGAATGTATGCGCACCTGTAGATTTTCTGAATTATGCTCTGAATGTATGTCAATTTCTCTGATTTTTCTCTAGAATCAGTACCTCAGTCACCATGAAATAACTATTGCACAACTTTCACCTAACATCACTTAACCAGCACAAATTTCAGCACACAATAAATACTGCACAACTACCACCCTGTCAAATACTGTTGCACAAGTTTTACTTCTCCACTGCCTCACTCCACCTCTCTTTAACTACCCCCCTCTTTCTTCAGCTACTCTACTCACATCACCACAACTTCACCTCGCTCAACACCACTGCACTGACCACTTCCTGCTCCAACCATGGCCGCTTCTTCCTCTTCTTCGGACCCATGGCTCAACCCGTTCCCAACTGGCAAGGGATGGTTGCCATGCTTTATGGTTCAGCGCGCGGCGACGATGACCTCTTCGTGGACTACATGAAGGTCGCCACAAGGTACACCAGCGTTCAAGAGCTGGTGGATGGAGCAGACGAAGTGAGAAAGAAGGCGACGAGTGAGGAGAAGCAACGCATGGACCAACAATATGGAAACCGAGGTAAGGGGATCCTGCCCATAGATATACTACTATGGGCAATGAAAGAGGCGGGCTCCATTGACGCTGGGCAGAGGCAGCGGTGGGTAGACCACCACTACGTCGCTCCAGCACAATCTACGGCTGAAGCAAACGCAAACAAGCACCAAGACGAGGACGATGACATCCAGATCATCGCACCACCAGCACTGCAGGCTCGCCGCCGTCCTCCTCCCATCATCTTCATCGATGAAGAAGAATAGGAGGTGCAGATGCTACCAAATCCTCCCACCGAAGTGAAGCAGGAGGTACGACGCTCAGGCCATTTAGCAGGGCAGGCGCCTAACTGAAACTGAATGTTAAACTATTTAGTTTCACATATAGTTTCGTCAGTCTTATTCAGTGTTGGCTAGTTTCAGTTATCCTCAGACTATTTGGTGCTATCTATCTATGTAATGCTATCTATGGTGCATCCTCAGACAATATGTGTTATCTATGCTACCTTCTATGTAATGCAAGTTTCAGTTTCATTTTCATTTTCAGTTTCAGTGTTGTTTGGTGTTACTAGATTCAAGTGTAAGTATTAGCAACAACTACCTAGCAGCAGCAAATTGCAGATGTAGATATAACTACATCTGGATAATATGGTTCAGGGGGCATTACAAATAGCATTATCTTAGAGAATTACAGATCAGGGGCATTACAACACCCAACAACACAACCAAAATGATCTGAAACCATAGGCAGTTCATAGGGAGTTCATATTAATACTAAGATGCATATCTGCATCAGATTCTAGTATTAGGCCAGTTATATATATATAGGCCTCATATTCACTTACCAACCCTAGGTACCACTTCACTCCTCCATGACAACTTCTTTGATCTTGTCTAGCTTTTCTTTGCACCCATGACCTGCCTTCAAGAGCTTAGCAATGATATGCTCCAGCTTCTTCTTCTCTTCTTTAAAGAGGTTTCTCTCAACTTGTATCTCCTTCATGGCTTTCCTAGTGTTTTGAATGATATCAGCTTGACTCTGCAGGATGCACCTCTGTTCTTTCTTGAGCTTAAGCTTCTCCATTTGAATCTCAATCTTTGCCTGCTCCTCAAGCTGATGCTTCTTCTCCTTAAGTTCATTGATTGCCTGGCTTGTGTAATCCATGTCATGGGATTTCTGCCCATCCTGGTAATCAAACAACTTGGATACATCATCCACAAGCTGACTGTACTGATTGCCAAGAGAATCCAGCTCCTTCAGTTTCTCAACCTCTATCTCATGAGCCTCTTTGTCTTGCACTCTACCAAGGTTCTCCTCATGATACATATCCCAGAGCTTGGTTAAGCACCTTTGCAAAATCACAGGCCAAGGGGCATCTACCCACTCTAAAACACCGCAGTTCACACCATCCTGAAAATTCAATTAAATTTGAAGTGAGCTTTATTCTTCATTCACAAACATATTCACAATAACAAATCATAAACAGTACTCATATATGTAGCTACACTACACTAGCTAACTCTATACTACAAATTATAAATCAGTGCTATGTTTCCATTGCTCTTTGCTGCTATTTGCTACAAGTACATAATTTAGACATAGCAATGTTCTTATAATTAATCAAAAATGAGTAAAGCAGAAGCATTATTCAGAAAAGCACAAAAATAATCAATCACAGCCATGACAACTTGGTTCATTACCTCAGTTGCACATCCTATGAATCTCCTGCCAGTGTCAGTGCCTTCAAATGCCACAAATTTGCCAGCCCTCTCCCTGTGCAGGATGCACCTACGGTCAGATTCAGTCACAAGCCTAGAAAAGCTTGGATCTATCACAGTATCTGGAGTTTGCTGCAGCAGGAAACACATATATGTCAACTACAGCTCGCATACATGAACTTAAATGGAGAAATCCCTATCCTTCTTCAAACCCTAACCCTAACCCTAGTAGAGGAGAGGAGAGGAGAGGTTGAGCTGACTTACAAAATACTCCATATTCATGCTACTGAACTCGCTCATGTACTCATCATCATCGTCAGAGGTCTCGTTGCTGTTGGGCCACGACGGCATGGTCGCGGCGTCGCCGGAGTGCGAGAAGAAGGAGAGGAGCAGTGGAGAGCAGAGGAGCAGAGTGAGTCGGGGGAGAGTGAGGTGGTGAGGACGAGGAGCGAGCCGGTCGGCCAGGTTAGGCCTGGTCCGACCGGGCCCGACCGACGCGCGCGGCTAACAGGCGGCAGGCGAGCGCCGTTAGCCGTTAGCGCGGCCTCTGTCCTGACAGGTGGGCCGGATCTGTCAGAAAGACGTTTAAAACGCTTGAAACGGTCATCACCGCGATGTGGTAGTTTTTGGTCACGAAATCAGCGCTAAACTGGAGTTTTTGGTCAGTTTTCAAAAAGTGGTATTCTGTGGGACGCTTACGTGAAATGTGGTAGTTTTTTGTCAATTACTCTCCGACGGTGCATGGGAGGACTACCGGTCCATACCCACAAAATGAAAAAAGAGAGTGCCTCATGCCCTGAGTTGCAGCTGAGTTGGACAATTTATTCAGTGTTTGGATCTTCATTCGTCGAACCAAATGACAATCCCACCATGCCGGTGCTGTATATACCTTCCCCTGTTGTACGCCCAAAAAATCAGATACACCACTCGCCCTTGTCGAACTTGTCCAATATTATGGCCACAATCCATGGAAAAAGAGGATCAGTTTCTACAAAGCAAAAATCTCTCCATGACGGATAGCAATGCAAAAAATACTGCGAAAATACAGGCCTACATATTGAGAACACCAGAAAGATCAGCAGAAAAACAGAGCAAACATAAAGATGTACATAAACTGTAAAGGCACAGATCCATGTTGTGTCATGCATTGGCATCCAAAAAACAATCTATTTATCTGAACCGACATACTATATGTAATGGTGGCCATGGGGGGAATCACATAAGTTTGGCGTGCTTTCGTAAAAGTATTTCACATATTAGCCTCAATGATTTAACCCCTAGGAAAAATAAATCTCTGACAAACCCCAAAAATCTGTTTCTTCGGTTATGTCACCGTTCTGCCACCTATAGAGGTCGCTGCCACCAGCTGATGGCTATCGTTGATTCAAAGAAAGGAGACGAAGAAAAGTGAGCTATTGAGCAGATCAGAAGAAGAATGCAGCAAAAACTCTCCAAACAGAACTACTTATTGTTGGAAATATGCCAGGTATTACAATTAATATAATTCCGAATTTATGTGATACTGATGACAAGGACAGATCTAACAGATTGATACATTCAATCACATAGATGAAATCTAACAGAGTAAATGAAATCGACATGGACTGAAGTCCCATAACAAGATCACATAAAATACAACCGATCACAAAAGGATTTCTTACAGCGAGGTTGATGATGAGATCGCAGTGAAGGCGGAGATGTCGATGGAGAGTTGATGATGAAGAGATCGCAGTGCAGACGGACATAGTCGAAGAAGATTGAGCAGCCGTGCGGATGCACTGCCCAGAAACTTTATCGCCCGGCTACCCGTGCAGGTCGCCAATGCCGGGGGAAGTCCAGAGGCTACTGCTCTCCTCGCCCTGCTGCACGGCAGGGAGAGGATCGGCGAAGGTCGACGGCGGCGGCGCAGATGAGAACTGTTTAGGATTGTGTTGGGGATATTACTATCAGATAAGACCCGCCCAGGAGGGGCCGGGTCAGCTTCAATGGCGAGTTACGCAAGAAGTTCAGTAAACATCCAGGTTTGTAGTTTATAAGTCTTATAGAAGGCCCAAAGGCCTGGGGCCGGCTTAAGGCCCGATATTGTGAAACGCCACATGTAAGGAAATACTTGTACAGAAAGACATGTAAAGAAAGTCATCGAGCCGGACACGATTATGAGCCGGCCGGGACTCTGTAGGCCACCTGGCGTCAACCTGTGTATATAAGGGGACGACCCGGTGGCGGTTTAGTGCAAGAAACAACAAGTCGATAACCAAGCCGGTGAGTTAAGCCTCTTGGTGATCGAAACCTCAGCAATACCAAATCCAACTAGACGTAGGCTTTTACCTTAACCGTAAGGGGCCGAACTAGTATAAAACTCTCTCATGTCCTTTGTCTCGATTAACCCCTTTAAGCTTCCTAGTGCCATGGCCCTACGACTAAGTCCTTGCTCTAGGACATCTGCCGTGACAATTCCACGACAGTTGGCGCCCACCGTGGGGCCAGCGCACGGTGCATTTGAGTTCTTGAAGGGCAACTTCGAAGGGCTCAAGGGATACGCTGTGGGCCGGATGACCAAGAGTCGTCGCGGCAAGATTTACATCGATGACGAAGGCTGGGGCCCCGAGGCCGGATCAATCGAGTACGGGTACCGGGTCCCCTTAGGCGGAATCCACGTCTTCATCGGCCGGATCGGCGAGTCAGGCCCTGAGCCGGATGTCCACACTGACCTCATCGAAATGGCTCAGCGTGCCAGGTCCACCCGTGTTCAGTCTGTCGTGAAGCATGCCTTCGTAGGCTGCGTCCATGGCGGTGAATACTCGGAAGGATCGATGGAAGGTGTGGAGACGGCCGTCTGCTCTGATACTGCATCTTCAACAGGTGAGTGATACGTCTCCAACGCATCTATAATTTTTGATTGCTCTATGCTATATTATCTACTGTTTTAGGCAATATTGGGCTTTATTATCCACTTTTATATTACTTTTGGGACTAACCTATTAACCGGAGGCCCAGACCAGATTTGTTGTTTTATGCCTATTTCAGTGTTTTGAAAAAAGGAATATCAGACGGAGTCGAAATGGAATGAAATCAACTGGAGAAGTTATTTTTGGAAGGAAACACACCTGATGAACTTGGACCCCACGTCAGGGGAGACACGAGGTGCTCATGAGGGTGGGGGGCTCCCCCCTAGGGCGCGCCCCCTGTCTCATGGGACCCCCGTGGCTCCTCCGACATCCTCCCTGCACCCATATATACCCACGTGACCTAAAACTTTCAGAACGCAACATAGATTGGGAGTTCCGCCGCCAGAAGCCTCCGTAGCCACAAAAAGTCAATCGGGACCCTGTTCCGGCACCCTGCCGGAGGGGGGATCCCTCACCGGTGTCCATCTTCATCATCCCGGTGCTCTCCATGACGAGGAGGGAGTAGTTCTCCCTCGGGGCTGAGGGTATGTAGCAGTAGCTATTTGTTTGATCTCTCTCTCTCTCTCTCGTGTTCTTGAGATGATACGATCTTGATGTATCGCGAGCTTTGCTATTATAGTTGGATCCTATGTTTCTCCTCCCCCTCTTCTCTCTTGTAATGAATTGAGTTTTCCCTTTGGAGTTATCTTATCGGATTGAGTCTTTAAAGACTTGAGAACACTTGATGTATGTCTTGGTGATCAACTTGCGGGTTTCGTGACATTGGGAACCTATGCATAGGGGTTGGCACACGTTTTCGTCGTGATTCTCTGGTAGGAACTTTGGGGCACTCTTCGAGGTCCTTTGTGTTGGTTGAATAGATGAATCTGAGATTGTGTGATGCATATCGTATAATCATACCCACGGATACTTGAGGTGACAATGGAGTATCTAGGTGACATTAGGATTTTGGTTGATTTGTGTCTTAAGGTGTTATTCTAGTACAAACTCTAGGGCTATTTGTGACACTTATAGGAATAGCCCAACGGATTGATTGGAAAGAATAACTTTGAGGTGGTTTCGTATCCTACCATAATCTCTTCATTCGTTCTCCGCTATTAGTGACTTTGGAGTGACTCTTTGTTGCATGTTGAGGGATAGTTATGTGATCCAATTATGTTAGTATTGTTGAGGGAACTTACACTAGCGAAAGTATGAACCCTAGGCCTTGTTTCCACACATTGCAATACCGTTTACGCTCACTTTTATTACTTGCTACCTTGCTGTTTTTATTATTTCAGATTACAAATACCTTTATCTACTATCCATATACCACTTGCTTCACCATCTCTTCACCGAACTAGTGCACCTATACAATTTACCATTGTATTGGGTGTGTTGGGGACACAAGAGACTCTTTGTTATTTGGTTGCAGGGTTGCTTGAGAGAGACCATCTTCATCCTACGCCTCCTACGGATTGATAAACCTTAGGTCATCCACTTGAGGGAAATTCGCTACTGTCCTACAAACATGTGCACTTGCAGGCCCAACAACGTCTACAAGAAGAAGGTTGTGTAGTAGACATCAAGCTCTTTTCTGGCGCCGTTGCCGGGGAGGTTAGCGCTTGAAGGTATATCTTTAGATCTTGCAATCGAGTCTTTTAGTTTCTTGTTTTATCACTAGTTTATTTTATAAAAGAAAATAAAAAATGGAATTGAGTTTGTCTCATACGCTTCACCTTTTTAATATCTTTCGTGAGTATGATGGAAAGGATAATTGTGCTCAAGTGCTAGAAGAAGAAATCTATAAAATGTTTGGCACTAAATATTTGAATGATGAGCATGATTGCAATGTTGTTAGTATGAATTTCTTGAATATCCATGATGCTAATGATATGCAAAGCCACAAGCTTGGGGAAGCTATGTTTGATGAAGATGATATTTTTTGTCCCCCAAGTTTTCATGAGCAAATTTATTATGATGAAAGCATGCCGCCTATCTATGATGATTATTGTGATGACACGTATGCTTTAAAGCATAATAATAACAATGAACCTTGTCATCTTGATCTTAATTTTCAATCACATGATAGTTATTTTGTTGAGTTTGCTCCCACTATTATTCATGAGAAGAATTTTGCTTGTGTGGAGAGTAGTAAATTTTCTATGCTTGTAGATCATGAAAAGAATGCTTTAGGTGCTGGTTATATTGTTGAACTCATTCATGATGCTACTGAAAATTATTATGAAGGAGGAATATATGCTTGTAGGAGTTACAATAATATCAAGTTTCCTCTCTATGTGCTTAAAGTTTTGAAGTTATGCTTGTGTTACCGTCCTATGCAAGTTGATTCTTGTTCCCACAAGTTGTTTGCTCACAAAATCCCTATGCATAGGAAGTATGTTAGACTTAAATGTGCTAGTCATATTCTTCATGATGCTCTCTTTATGTTACAATTCTTATCCTTTATGTGAGCATCATTAAAATCATCGTGCCTAGCTAGGGGCATTAAACGATAGCGCTTGTTGGGAGGCAACCCAATTTTATTTTTATTCCTTGCTTTTCGCTCCTGTTTAGTAATAAATAATTCATCTACCCTCTGCTTAGATGTGGTTTTATGCTTTTAATTAGTGTTTGTGCCAAGTAGAACCTTTGGGAAGACTCGGGGAAAGTCTTGTTGATCATGCTGTCAAAAACAGAAACTTTAGCGCTCACGAGAACTGCTGCCATTTTTATTTGGAGAGTGATATTTAGTTAATTCTTTGTTCAGATGATTAATATATAAATTACTAAGGTCCAACAATTTATTTGAGAATTTTATGAGTTCCAGAAGTATACGTTTGTCCAGATTACTACAGACTGTTCTGTTTTTGACAGATTTTGTTTTTCATGTGTTGTTTACTTATTTTGATGAATCTATGGCTAGTAAAAGAGTTTATAAACCATAGAGAAGTTGGAATACAGTAGGTATAATACCAATATAAATGAAGAATGAGTTCATTACAGTACCTTGAAGTGGTGATTTACTTTCTTATACTAACGGAGCTTACGAGTTTTCTGTTAAGTTTTGTGTTGTGAAGTTTTCAAGTTTTGGGTAAGGATTCGATGGACTATGGAATAAGGAGTGGCAAGAGCCTAAGCTTGGGGATGCCCAAGGCACCCCAAGGTAATATTCAAGGATAGCCAATAGCCTAAGCTTGGGGATGCCCCGGAAGGCATCCCCTCTTTTGTCTTCGTTCATCGGTAACTTTACTTGGAGCTATATTTTTATTCGCCACATGATATGTGTTTTGCTTGGAGCGTCAATTTATTTTGTTAGGATTTGCTTGCTGTTATTTAGAATAATGTTTTGCATCTTTTATTTCAATAAAAGTGGCATTGATAGCCTTTACTATCCCTATGTTACAAGTATACATGTTGCTGTTTGAAAACAGAAAGTTTACCGCTGTTGCAATAATTCCCTAGAAAATTCAGAATGTGATAAAATGTTGAAACCTTTTGCATATTAAGCTCTGATAAATTTACTACAGTGGGAATTTTATTTCATAATTTTTGGAGCTATGGAAGTATGGATGTTGCAGCATTCTTGACAGACTATCCTGTTTAGGCAGATTGCTGTTATGTTTGCATTGTTTGCATTTGTTTGCTTCTTTAATGATTCTATTTGAGGATAGGACTATTAAATATGCAGAGACATTTAGTATGCAATGTTGAATAATAATTTTAGTGATTTGCTACAGTAGAGTATGATAAGGTTTTTGCAATGGTTTATACTAACCTATCTCACGAGTCCTTGTTGAGTTTTGTGTGGATGAAGCTTTTGAGATTGAGGGAGACCGTGATATGAGAGGAATTAAGGAGACACAAAAGCTCAAGCTTGGGGATGCCCAAGGCACCCCAAGATAATATTTCAAAAAGTCTCAAGCGTCTAAGCTTGGGGATGCCCTGGTCGGCATCCCACCTTTCTTCTTCAACAACTATCGGTTTAGTATCGGTTGATCCTAAGTTTTTGCTTCTTCACATGATGTTTGCTATTCTTAGATGTAATTTTATTTAATTTGATTTCTGTTTGAATGGAGTACCAAGATCTGAAATTATTAAATGTTAGAGAGTCTTCACATAGTTGCATAATTATTCGACTACTCATTGATCTTCACTTATATCTTTCGGAGTAGTTTGCCATTTGCTCTAGTGCTTCACTTATATCTTTTAGAGCATGGTCGTAGTTTTATGTTGAAGAAATAGATGAACTCTCATGCTTCACTTAGATTATTTTGAGAGTCTTAAATAGCATGGTAATTTGCTTAAAATCCTAATATGCTAGGTATTCAAGAATAATAAAAATTCTCTTATGAGTGTGTTGAATACTAAGAGAAGTTTGATGCTTGATGATTGTTTTGAGATATGGAGATGGTGATATTAGAGTCATGCTAGTTGAGTAGTTGTGAATTTGAGAGATACTTGTGTTGAAGTTTGTGATTCCCGTAGCATGCACGTATGGTGAACCGTTATGTAACGAAGTCGGAGCATGAGCTGTTTATTGATTGTCTTTCTTATGAGTGGCGGTCGGGGACGAGCGATGGTCTTTTCCTACCAATCTATCCCCCTAGGAGCATGCGCGTAGTACTTTGTTTCGATAACTAATAGATTTTTGCAATAAGTATGTGAGTTCTTTATGACTAATGTTGAGTCCATGGATTATACGCACTCTCACCCTTCCGCCTTTGCTAACCTCTCTAGTACCGCGCAACTTTCGCCGGTATCATAAACCCACCATATACCTTCCTCAAAACAGCCACCATACCTACCTATTATGGCATTTCCATAGCCATTCCGAGATATATTGCCATGCAACTTTCCACCATCCAGTTTATCATGACACACTCCATCACTGTCATATTGCTTTGCATGATCATGTAGTCGACATTGTATTTGTGGCAAAGCCACCGTTCATAATTCTTTCACACATGTCACTCATGCATCATTGCACATCCCGGTACACCGCCGGAGGCATTCATATAGAGTCATCTTTGTTGTAGTATCGAGTTGTAATTCTTGAGTTGTAAATAAATAGAAGTGTGATGATCACCATTCAATAGAGCATTGTCCCAAAAAAGGCAAAAAAGAAGGGAAAGGCCAAATAAAAAAATAAAAAAGGGGCAATGCTACTATCCTTTTTCCACACTTGTGCTTCAAAGTAGCACCATGTCCTTCATATAGAGAGTTTCATATGTTGTCACTTTCATATACTAGTGGGAATCTTTCATTATAGAACTTGGCTTGTATATTCCAATGATGGGCTTCCTCAAAATGCCCTAGGTCTTCATGAGCAAGCGAGTTGGATGCACACCCACTAGTTTCTTTTGTTGAGCTTTCATACATTTATAGCTCTATTGCATCCGTTGCATGGCAATCCCTACTCACTCACATTGATATCTATTGATGGGCATCTCCATAGCCCGTTGATACGCCTAGTCGATGTGAGACTATCTTCTTCCTTTTTGTCTTCTCCACAACCACCATTCTATTCCACTTATAGTGCTATGTCCATGGCTCGCACTTATGTATTGCGTGAAGATTGAAAAAGTTTGAGAACATCAAAAGTATGAAACAATTGCTTGGCTTGTCATCGGGGTTGTGCATGATTTAAATACTTTGTGTGGTGAAGATAGAGCATAGCCAGACTATATGATTTTGTAGGGATAGCTCTCTTTGGCCATGTTATTTTGAGAATACATGATTGCTTTATTAGTATGCTTGAAGTATTATTATTTTTATGTCAATATTAAACTTTTGTCTTGAATCTTATGGATCTGAATATTCATGCCACAATTAAGAAGAATTACATTGAAATAATGCCAACTAGCATTCCACATCAAAAATTATCTTTTTTATCATTTACCTGCTCGAGGACGAGCAGGAATTAAGCTTGGGGATGCTTGATACGTCTCCAACGTATCTATAATTTTTTATTGCTCCATGCTATATTATCTACTGTTTTGGGCAATATTGGGCTTTATTATCCACTTTTATATTACTTTTGGGACTAACCTATTAACCGGAGGCCCAGCCCAGATTTGTTGTTTTATGCCTATTTCAATGTTTTGAAGAAAAGGAATATCAGACGGAGTCGAAACGGAACGAAATCAACTGGAGAAGTTATTTTTGGAAGGAAACACACCTGATGAACTTGGACCCCATGTCAGGGGAGACACGAGGTGCTCACGAGGGTGGGGGCGCGCCCCCTTGTCTCGTGGGACCCCCGTGGCTCCTCCGACGTCCTTCCTGCACCCATATATACCCACGTGACCAAAAACTTCCAGAACGCAACATAGATCGGGAGTTCCGCCGTCAGAAGCCTCGGTAGCCACCAAAAGTCAATCGGGACCCTATTCCGGCACCCTGTCGGAGGGGGGATCCCTCACCGGTGGCCATCTTCATCATCCCGGTGCTCTCCATGACGAGGAGGGAGTAGTTATCCCTCGGGGCTGAGGGTATGTACCAGTAGCTATGTGTTTGATCTCTCTCTCTCTCTCTTGTGTTCTTGAGATGATACGATCTTGATGTATCGCGAGCTTTGCAATTATAGTTGGATCCTATGTTTCTCCTCCGCCTCTTCTCTCTTGTAATGAATTGAGTTTTCCCTTTGGAGTTATCTTATCGGATTGAGTCTTTAAAGACTTGAGAACACTTGATGTATGTCTTGGTGATCAACTTGCGGGTTTCGTGACATTGGGAACCTATGCATAGGGGTTGGCACACGTTTTCGTCGTGATTCTCTGGTAGGAACTTTGGGGCACTCTTCGAGGTCCTTTGTGTTGGTTGAATAGATGAATCCGAGATTGTGTGATGCATATCTTATAATCATACCCACGGATACTTGAGGTGACAATGGAGTATCTAGGTGACATTAGGGTTTTGGTTGATTTGTGTCTTAAGGTGTTATTCTAGCACGAACTCTAGGGCTGTTTGTGACACTTATAGGAATAGCCCAACGGATTGATTGGAAAGAATAACTTTGAGGTGGTTTCGTACCCTACCATAATCTCTTCGTTTGTTCTCCGCTATTAGTGACTTTGGAGTGACTCTTTGTTGCATGTTGAGGGATAGTTATGTGATCCAATTATGTTAGTATTGTTGAGGGAACTTACACTAGCGAAAGTATGAACCCTAGGCCTTGTTTCCACACATTGCAATACCGTTTACGCTCACTTTTATTACTTGCTACCTTGCTGTTTTTATTATTTCAGATTACAAATACCTTTATCTACTATCCATATACCACTTGCTTCACCATCTCTTCGCCGAACTAGTGCACCTATACAATTTACCATTGTATTGGGTGTGTTGGGGACACAAGAGACTCTTTGTTATTTGGCTGCAGGGTTGCTTGAGAGAGACCATCTTCATCCTACGCCTCCTACGGATTGATAAACCTTAGGTTATCCACTTAAGGGAAATTCGCTACTGTCCTACAAACCTGTGCACTTGCAGGCCCAACAACGTCTACAAGAAGAAGGTTGTGTAGTAGACATCAGTGAGACGGACTCATTATACCAACTGCAAGATGGCATGCTCGGGGGCTGTTCTGATGGCAGCAGTATTCCGGACCCCCTTGAGCCGCCGGATTGGGCCGGAGTCTTCATGGCAGGGACACAGCCCGGGCAGAACTCCGCCGCAGCGACAGCAGCGGCCACCAGGTCGGCAGCTGCCGGGTCAGGAGACCTCGCGCGCCCCTTGGCTCAGGTTCTCATGGACCTCATGGATAAGCTGACGACACTGTTAACCGTTGTGATAGAGCCGGCGGATAAAGCCCAGCATGACGCGGAAGTGGCACGCGTGCGGGAGGAGATGGTGCAAGCTAAGGAAAATTTGGCTGCGGAGGAAACTCGGATGGCAGCGGAACAAGCAGCTTTGGATGCTCGTGCTCGGCAGCTTCAAGCAGAAACCTTCCGGCTCTCCGTGGATCTTAATGCGTCAAACGAAGTCATGAGGAGGAGGCGTCAGAAAACTCAGTCGCGTCTGCCTCTAACACTGATCCGAGGAATCTGTTCCATACACCCGGAGATGGAGGGAGTAACCCGCCAGAGGTAAACCGAGTCGAGACGCCCGGAGCACCAGTTCAGCCACGCACGATGGAGCCTCCGTGCATGAATACAGCTCCTCCTCGTTATATATCAACACCCCCGGGTCACTTCTCCAACCCCATGGAGAACCTTATTGCGGCATCGGCTCGATTGGCAGCTCTCCCGATGGAAGGTGACTCGCCAGCAGCAATTGAAACCTGGAGGGTAAGAGAACTACTTCAGACAGCTTTGGCCCGGCAGGATGCATATTCCTACAGCCGAGATAGGATTCATTCAACTCCTCACCCAAGCCGGAGCCCGAGTTACAGTAGGCACATGGAATTTGCAGAAATGTCAAGTAATGCTCAACGTCACAACCGGCCATATAGGTATGAGCCGGTGCGGGCTGGAGCTCTTAACTTGGCAGATCAGGAGAGGATTCGTCAAGAGGCGAAACGGGCGGCTCAGATAGCAGCAGAGCAGGCGGCTCACCAAACCTTTCCGGCTTACCCAGCGGCCACGGTTGAGGTAGGGGTGGCTACAAGAACCGGAGGCGTACCTTGCCTGGTCCTAGCCATATGCAATGAGCGGTTGCCCAAGGATTTCAAGGGACCTCGTAAGGTGCCTAACTACACGGCTGACTTATAGCCGGGGGCTTGGATTGAGAGTTATGAGATGGCTATGGAGCTATTGGAGGTTAGTGATGCTGCAATGGCCAAGTATTTTACCATGATGTTGGATGGAACGGCTCGGACCTGGTTGAAAGGATTACCACCCAACTCCATCGGCTCATGGGCAGAGTTAAAGGCACGGTTCATCCAGAACTTTAAAGACACGTGTAAACAGCCAATGTCGATTGTGGATCTGACCAATTGTAAGCAAGAGGATGGAGAATCTACAACCCATTGGGTGCGCCGGGTCAAGGAGATAATACATTCATCTGATAAGATGGATGCCGGCTCAGCAGTTTTGATGTTGGAGAAGAATTGCGTTTTGAGCCTCTGAAGCAGAAGTTGGGGCGGCTTAAACGTGACTGTAATGACATGGGAACGTTGATGGCGGCTCTTGTCAAGTATGCCGACTCTGACACCACCAAAGACCCGGCATCTGATGAAGAAAAATCAACGAAGGGAAAGAAGAACGACAAAGGTCACCAGCATAACCCGGCGAATCAAGGAGGTAATAAGCGTAAGGCTGATGAGTTTGTTGCTAATACTAATGCGCAGGGTGGTAATCAGCGTCGCAAGGACAGACAACCCCCTCGATCGGGCGGGTCAGCCCCCCATCCTTGAGCAGTTGTTGAATGAACCTTGTCCAAAACACGGCACCCGAGAGAAGCCAGCCACCCACTTGTGGAAGGATTGCATGATCATGAAGGCGTTTAAAAATTCAAACGCATTTGATGGGGGTCACGGCCCGGGTGGCGACCCAGGTGGAGGCGGCTTTCAGGGCCCGGACGCTGGTTCAAGCGGAGGAGGTTTTCATGGTCAGGGACATCCCGGTCACCAGGGAGGATATAATCAGCAACACAACCAAGGGAATGGACAGCAGCAACAATCCGGCTATCAGAGCAACCCGAAGCAGCTGAGTAGCGGACAATATCATGTCTTTACTACCAGTTTATGTAAGAGAGACCAGAAACTCCACATGAGGGCCGTCAATGCCGTTGAACCGACAATCCCACGTTATCTACGTTGGTCGGAGCAGCCTATTGTGTGGAGCAGAGAGGATCACCCGCCCCGGGTTCATAATCCGGGTCACTTGGCTTTGGTAGTGGCACCTCAGGTTGGTGGGTACAAGTTTACTAAGGTACTCATGGATGGAGGCATCAGCATCAACATCCTTTACTATGAGACATTCCGCCGGATGGGATTGGCGGATAAAAATCTTAAACAATCCAACACTGTTTTTCATGGTGTAGTACCCGGTAAGTCGGCATACCCAATTGGTAAGATCGATCTGGAGGTAGCCTTTGGGGATGAGTATGACTCTAGGGCAGAAAAATTAACCTTTGAAGTGGTTAAGATCAAAAGCCCATATCATGCTCTGTTTGGGCGACCGGCTTATGCCAAGTTCATGGCTCGGCCGTGTTACGTGTATTTACAGCTCAAAATGCCGGGTCACAAGGGCACCATTACAGTCCATGGGAGCCGGAAGATCACCTTGGAATGTGAAGAGGGGGATGCTGCCTATGCTGAATCTGTTTGTGCAACAGAGAAGTTGAAATTCTACAAGGATCATGTTGACCCGGTGGACAAGACGTCATTAAAGAAACCAACAACAGAGTATGAGCCAGACTTAAAGTTCAAATCGGCGGATGACACTAAGATGGTTGACTTTGTGCCTGGCGATTCATCCAAACAGTTCCTCATCAGCGCAAACTTGGATCCGAAATAGGAAGGCGCGCTCATTGAGTTCATCCGTGAGAACCGGGACATCTATGCATGGAAACCTTCAGACATGCCGGGTGTCCCGTGGGAACTCGCTGAGCACACTCTTAATATCAATCCAAAGTTCAAACCTGTCAGACAGTTTCTTCGCCGGTTCAATGAAGAAAGGCGCAAGGCCATTGGAGAAGAGGTGGCCCGGCTCTTGGCGGCCGGGTTCATTGTGGAGGTCTTTCACCCAGAATGGTTAGCTAACCCGGTGCTCGTGCTAAAAAAGAATGGCACCTGGCGTATGTGTGTGGATTACACAGATTTAAACAAGGCATGTCCGGCTGATCCTTTTGCTCTTCCCCGTATTGATCAGATCATTGATGCTACGGCGGGTTGCGCATGGTTGAGTTTCTTAGATGCTTACTCCGGGTATCATCAGATTAAGATGGAAGTTAAGGATCAAGAGAAGACGACATTTATAACTCCTTTTGGGGCTTTCTGCTATGTGTATATGCCTTTTGGGCTCAAGAGTGCTCAGGCGACTTACCAACGGTGTGTGCAGAATTGTCTTCATGATCAAATTGGGCGCAATGTTCATGCCTATGTGGATGATATAGTAGTAAAGTCCAGGGAAGAGGAAACCTTGGTCACAGACTTGAAAGAGACTTTTGATAATCTTCGGGTTTACAAGATGATGCTTAACCCGGCCAAGTGTGTTTTGGAGTGCCAGCCGGCAAACTTTTGGGCTTTCTGGTGTCCAACCGAGGTATTGAAGCTAACCCAGAGAAGATCAAGGCAATTACATCCCTGGCTAAACCAACCTGCGTCAATGATGTTCAACGACTGGCGGGTCGTGTGGCTGCTTTGAGCCGGTTCATAAGCCGGTTAGGGGAAAAGGCTATGCCTCTGTATCAGTTGATGAAGAAAACAGATGTGTTTGTTTGGAGCGATGCTGCGAACGCCGCTTTTGAGGATCTGAAGGCGCAATTGGCTGAGCCGCCGGTCCTAGCTGCTCCAATTGAGAAAGAGCCGCTATTGTTATACGTAGCTGCCAACTCACGGGCCGTTAGTGTGGCTATGGTGGTAGAGCGCAAGGAGGCTGGCAAGGAGCATCCGGTTCAGCGGCCGGTTTATTATGTCAGTGAAGTGCTAATTGAGTCTAAGCAACGATATCCACATTGGCAGAAGCTTGTTTATGGGGTGTTCATGGCAAGCCGGAAGCTTAAGCATTACTTTCAGGGACATCCAATCACTGTGGTTAGCTCTGCTCCTTTGGGAGACATTATTCAAAACAGAGAAGCTACAGGGCGAGTTGCCAAGTGGGCAATTGAGCTTGGGTCTCATGGGCTGAAGTATGTTCCACGCACTGCGATTAAGTCTCAAGCCCTAGTTGACTTCATCAATGACTGGACAGAGATGCAGATGCCAGAAGAAAAGCCGGACAGCACATATTGGACTATTCATTTTGATGGGTCCAGGCAATTGGAGGGCTCGGGGGCTGGAGTTGTATTAACTTCCCCACGAGGTGATAAATTTTGTTATGTGTTACGATTGATGTTTCCGTGCACTAACAACGCAACAGAGTATGAAGCATTGCTCCATGGTCTTCGAGTGGCAAAGGAGATGAGCTTGAGCCGGGTCAGATGTCTTGGTGATTCATATCTAGTGGCTCAGCAGGTGTCTGGCAAGTGGGATTCCAAAGACTCTCTCATGGCGGCTTATCGCCGAGAGGTTGATGCTGTTGCAGGGTGTTTTAAAGGTTATCAGGTGGAACACATTGACCGTCGAAAGAACGAAGCAGCTGATGCTTTGAGCCGGCTGGGGTCTCAACGTAAGCCGGTACCACCCAACACCTTTTTAGATGTTTTGCATAACCCCTCTGTCAAGTTGCCCACAGAAGAATAATTAGTTGTTCCTGACTCGGAGGCGCAGTTGGTGGCGGCTCTTCATGTCATCCCAGATTGGACGGTGCCGTTCTTGGCTTACATGACCCGGGGAGAATTGCCAGCAGATGAGACTCTGGCTCGAGAGATAACCCGGCGGTCTAAGTCCATGACGACTTCGGATGGAGAGTTATTTCATCGCAGTGTTTCCAGAGTGTTTCAACGGTGTGTTTCCCCCGAAGAAGGTCAAGAAATCCTTCGTGAGATCCATGAAGGCGATTGTGGTCATCACGCCGGGTCAAAATCTTTGGTGGCCAAGGCGTTTCGTCACGGTTTTTACTGGTTGACGGCTCACGCTCATGCAGAAGATCTGGTTAGTAGATGTGATGGATGTCAGAAATTTGCATGGCGAGCGCATGTGCCGGCTCAAGAGCTCCGGATGATTCCAATCACTTGGCCATTTGCAGTCTGGGGGCTTGACATGGTGGGACCTTTCAAAAGGTCTAAGGACAAGAAGACACATCTCCTAGTGGCTGTTGATAAGTTCACTAAAGGGGTTGAGGCGGAGCCTATGAGTAAGTGTGATGCAGCCACGGCGGTTTAGTTAATGAAGAAAATAATCTTCCGTTTCAGTTTTCCACACAATATTATCACAGACAATGGCACCAATCTATCCCAAGGGGCTATGGAAGAGTTTTGTCGGTGAGAGCACATCCGGCTTGATGTTTCTTCTGTAGCTCATCCTCAATCCAATGGTCAAGCTAAGAGAGCCAATCAGGAAATTCTGAAAGGGCTAAAGCCCTGGCTTATGGTTCCTTTACAGCGAATGCCGGGTTGTTGGGTAGAGGAGTTGCCTTTAGTGTTATGGAGCATCAATACTACACCCAACAGGTCTACGGGTTACACACCCTTCTTCATGGTTTATGGGGCAGAAGCAGTATTGCCCAGTGACATCCGTCATGACTCGTCCCACGTGGCGGCTTATGTTGAAGCTAACAATGAAAAAGCCAGACAGTATGCGCTTGACTTGTTGGATGAAGAAAGAGACTTAGCAGCAGCACGGTCAGCAATCTATCAACAGGACCTGCGTCGTTATCATAGCCGCCGGGTTAAGACCAGGACTTTTCAGGAAGGCGACTTGGTGCTCCGGCTCATCCAAGATCTTTCAGATGCACACAAGTTATCCCCACCTTGGGAAGGACCCTTTGTGGTCAGTAAAAATTTAAACAATGGTCTTACTACCTCATTGACGTTCGAGAGCATGCAGACTCACGTAAGTCGGAAGAGGAGACCCGCCGGCCGTGGAACATTGCTCAACTTCGGCCATACTATACCCGAGCCACCAGCTATCATCTTGTACATACGTTCATCCTGTATATACGATGATAAGCAATGAAGTAAGACCATCGGTCTCTTTTCTTTTCAAAGATTATGCATCTTTATTACTTTTTCACAAATGACTATTAAGGAGTTGATCATATTTGAATCAAGTTTAACCCTTTCTAGTCCGGCTTATGATCGTATTCGAATCTAGCTGTAAATATCATGGTCACTTGGGGGCTTCCTGTTCAAACATAGGTCGTATTCGAACCAAAGAGAACATAGCTATCGTAACCCTTTTGATCGGCTCAAGGCCAAACTCACTTGGGGGCTTCTTGATCGTATCCGAATCATAGCTTAACCCCTTTTGAGCCGACTTGGATCGTATTCGAATCAGGGTCGTTAAAAACCTCCCAAGGTCATTTGGGGGCTTCCAGTTCAAACATAGGTCGTATTCGAACCAAAGAGAACATAGCTGTCGGTACCCTCTTGATCGGCGCAACGCCAAAGCCACTGGGGGCTATATGGTCGTATTCGAACCTTAGCTTAACCCCTTTGGTCCGGTTTACTGATCGTATTCAAATCAAAACCCCCCAATCTTTTAAATACAGAGTTAAAATTATGTTTGTTATCTGTTGCTTGCCTTTGAGTTTTTGTTGTTTCAATATTACAAATGATATGGCCTGATTTTCTTCGCCGGTTCAATTATTGGGCAACACAGCCGCCCGGGTTATCCAAGTCGGTGGTCTAAGGATCCGAAGGTACGAGCTACTGAGATATGATGATTATTGAATGTTCAAGGAGTCTTAACTTTTATATTGAATTCTCAAATTCATCACCCGGTTTATTTGAGCCAGCGGCCTAAGAATCCACAAGGACAAGGCCTTTTCTTTTTTCCTTGTGTTCACAGGAACAGAGTTTAAACATTGCAGAGACAAGCATTAAACGAGGCATAAGAAAAGCATTAAAACATTGGCACCCGGAAGCACAGATTCACATAGAAGTGTTTTATGCGCGATGGCATAAGCAGACATACGGTGTTTTTAGCAGCTAAGCTATTACAAGGCTTTCTAAAGACCATGAAGATGATCATTGTCCTTCCCTCACCAGTTCAACATCTTGAATCTACTGGAAGTTGGGTTTTGACCAGTCATAGCCGTTCATGGCGACAAATTCAGCTTCGTCATCAATCATGCCAACCGCATCAACTTCCGGGGCAAATGTGTCTTCTCTCACCGGTGGGATCAAGTCGGTTACTTTATAGGAAGGAGGGCCATCTTCTTATTCTCATTATCAAAAACCCGGTTGATACTTGTCCACATTGGTATCATCTCCAAGGCTAGTCACCTGAGGCCGGACTTCACGGACGCAGGCTATAAAGTCATCCTGATCAAATGGAGACCCGTCCTCCTTCACGGTAGGATAACCTCTTGCCACGTCTGCCGGGTCTAGATCTGGTACCCAAGCCTTGGAGCGGCTTAGGGCAGTCAATGCTCCAGCTCGCGCGCAGGAGCGTTTCACCTCTTGGAATCTGGTAGGGAGAATGGACAGCTTCTTCAAGACATCACTGATCCGGTTAGACCCTTGATTAGTAGGAGAGATGGCAGCCAGAGCTCGTTGTGCGCCGATATACAATTGTGCAGTTAAAGTGTACACGCTTTCATCTTAATCAACGGGTCTTGGTTTAGATTCTTACTTCGCGGACCTACATGCATTTTTCACAGTCAGTTGATGGATCATATTCCGGTTTGACAAGAAACACATATAAAGATCAAATCAGGAAGCTTACCAAAGATAGCAACGACCATCTGAGACACCCGGCCTTTTAAGTCATTTAGTTCGGTTGAAATTTCCTTCAGAGCTGTCTCGGCTGTCTCAGCTCACCGGGTCAGAAGTATCTTCTCATCTGCCCAAGTTTTCTCTTTGGCAGCAAAGTCAGTCTTCAACTTCTCCGTTTCAGAAAGGCTTATTTGCAGTTGGGAGGTGGAAGATTTAATTTCTGATTCCTAGTTCGCTAGCCGGGTCTTTGTATCAGTCAATTGGGAGTTCAGTTCAGACAATGCATTCTGTGAAAACATTCAGATAAATCAAGACTTGGTTTCAAATTCCAGTATCCAATTTCAAGATTCAAGTCTCAAGTACTTTATGAATAAACCACTTGACACTTGGGGGCTAATGTATGCTAAATCAAATTTTTATGACTCTACCAACATATTTGAAGTCCCAAGTCCTTTACAAAGTAACAGCACTTGGCAGTTGGGGGCTAATGCATGCAGTTCAACAAGTTTTTTCCAGTTTAAACCGGAGTGTTAAGTATTTTGAAGGCGGTTTTAGTTCTAAAAGTACTAATTCATTAATGCTCAAAATAAACCAGTCCTTGGGGACTACGGGTCAAGTTTTGTTTCTATCAGGCAGTGATTCAGAGGTAAAAAGTCTCGGCCTATATTTTAAGTCTATAGGTTATTCTGCTTCTCTCATAAAGCTGAAGACTTGGGGGCTGAAGGAATATTGGTAAACCGGAAATAACATACCTCATACTTCAACTGAAGTTGCTTGACCATCTCAATCTCAGACTCACGACTGGAGTGGACATGACTGAGATAGCCGGATAAGATATCACTGGCATTAAGACGGTCGTAGTTGGCAACATCAAAGCGAACCTTTTGCCTTTCCAATGCTTCCTGCTTAGCTGTGCACTTAGCCAATGCCGTTGGGTTCCCTGGCTCAACGAAGAGACTCCCAGTAATTTGAACATCTTGAACACGTGGAGACGGCGGGTCAGTTGAGCTTGACGGTCCAACGATGGAAGGATTCATAGTGGTGTTGTCAAGGGACGGCTCTGAATGATTTGCTTCATTGATAGGCGGGTCTTCTGGGGCGGCAGTTAATGGAGAAGGTGGCCTAGCCGGCTTAGATGCTGGTATTGGTGGGTCTTCCGCCAGTCTAGCCCCCTTTGATTTCTTGGATTTACCCTGGCCACTAAAGAATAATATAGCAGAATTGTCAGCGTTAAGATACAATTGAGCAACCTGGAAGAAATGAGAAGTTCTGATTACCCAGGAGCAGTCTTGAAAGCCGGCAATTGTGTTTGAGATGAGTCATCTGAAGAACGAGACACCTCCTGAAAGGATAAAGGAAAGAGTTAAAAGAAATGTAAGAAGCAGGATTCATCAAAACGGGTTAAAAACAGTAATAATTAAACCTCGTTCGGGCGCTTTCGAGGGGTCTGTTGAAGGACAACAACCGGTTCATCCTCAATTCCAACTTCACGGCGGCTTTCATGTTGCTGCTTTTTCAAATGAAAGTTGGGATCTAAGTGAGCTAAAGGGTTAGAAAACCTTACTTTACGGTTCACTCGACGAACTTTGTGTCTTGGTAAGGGCTCTGAGTCGGAGGAAATAATAGTTACCTCTACTTCCTCAGCCTGACTGGCCCCAGTGTCATCCTAGCAAGGATCAGTGTCAATAAGAGTGTTAAAAAATTGGCCAAGGGAGTCAAGGGCTACCTCCGAGTCAGATGAGTCGTCAAGCTTCATTAAATCTTCAGCAGTGGTTTTCTTCTTCTTCTTCTTGGATTTCCGGGCTGTTTTCTTGGCGTTCATGGCGGCGAGTTTCGCCTTCTTGGCAGCTTCGTGGTCATATTTCACCTTCCAGAAGTCAGAATTGGCCTGTAAAGACAAGAAGAAAGATCAGTATTACTAATAGCTGGGCAAAACACAAAGAAAAAGAGATCAGAATGTACTTACTTCTAGCACCGGATTAATCTTGCAGAAGGGACTTAACCCAACAATACTGCAATCTTCGTACTTCCCATTTACCAAAAGGGTCGACATCGAAACAATGTCTTCTTCGGTGAGTTCAACTGGGCTGTGACGAAGAGGGTGGTCCGGGCTACCGTCATATTCATACATCAGTTGAGATCGACGACTTAATGGGATAACCCTCCATGAGATCCAGCAACGGGTCAGATCTACTCCGGTTAGACCATTACCCAATAAGCCGTTGATTCTTCTAATGGAGGGAAGAAGCTTCCTACGTTCAGCGACGGTAAGCTTATCCGGAAGGGTGAACTTGGAGTCAAGACGACTAGGGCGATAACCCGACAGAGGCTTCTCGTTTGCTGGAGAAGTATCCTGACAATAAAACCAAGTTTGGTTCCAATCTTTTGGGTGGCTCGGTAAGATGATGAGAGGAAAAACAGCACCCTGACGGCGCTGAATTGAAATGCCTCCAAGTTCTAAGCTAGAACCATTGGTGCATTCATTCTGGCGATTCAGATAAAAGTACTCTCTAAACAATTCTACGGTGGGCTCTTGCTGAAGATACGCCTCACAGAGCACTTGAAAGTTACAAATATTGGAAATAGAGTTGGGTCCAAGGTCCTGAGGATGGAGTTTGAAAAAAAGAAGGACCTCTCTGAAGAATTTTGAATCGGGTGGTGAAAATCCCCGGTTCATGTGGTCAGTAAAGATAATCACTTCTCCATCTTTCGGATTGGGACGTTCTTCCTCCGGGTCAGGAGCACGATAAGACATGACATTCTTTGAAGGTAGAAACCCAACAATGAAGAATTCTTTTAACCGTTCCTCAGTTACGAAAGAAGGGACCCAGTTACAGACGGTCGGTGACTTCGACGGCATGATGAGCAACGAACTGAAAAATAAATAACAATATGGAGGTTCAGTCTATGGTCAATTATAAAGAAAGTAATGGCGGTTTAACTAAGGGCTAATGGTATATAAGGAAAAGAAAGCCGGAGTGGTAAGCCACCATGACTACATATTTTCTCAGAAGGCAGAATTCAGTTAAGTGTTGGCATAAACAAGTTTCACCAAGTTCTTATTATCATTTTGGATCAAAGGGCTGTTTCAAAAAGGGAAATATTCTAGACCTAAAAACATAGTACAGAGGAGTTCGTCAACTATAACGAAGCATCTGTACAGGTAAAAGGGATCTACTGATATCAAAAACGAATGCCAAACAGCTACCGCATGAGTTATATCTCTTTTCTGGATCAAAATAAGTTGCGGAGAAGATCTACAAGATGGCCCGTGATGAACAGATGAAGAACGCTGAAGAACTCGTGAAACCTATAAACGGATCTAGGTGCGGGAGATTGAGGAAAGCTTACAGGAAGCAGGCCTGCCGCAAAAAGTCGCCGCGTTCTCTGGATGAACTCAAGGTGATGTAGTGGCCAAGCTTGACGACGACGATGAGAGTTGCGGCGACGGCGGAGCTCAAGCAGCGACGGAGGTTGCGAGAGGAAGAAGATGAGGAAGAAAGGAGAATGAGAAAGACTTAAGTTATGCCTATTTATAAGGGAATGCGCGAACAGGCGGGCGCGAAAATCGAGGAGACCTAATAATGATTATCCAACTGAACAGACACCTCGATTCCCGGAAAGCATTAAAAATGAAAGATTCATTGGAAGATGACGTCATGAAAGTTTTTTGTGTTTCAAAAAGATGACGTCACGGCGGGTTAAGAAAATTTTCAGACAGAGGATGGATTCTGCCTAAGTATTGAAGATTGACAAAGAACAAAGTTCAAAGTCAACCTGGGGCCTAATGTTGGGGATATTACTATCAGCTGAGACCCGCCTAGGAGGGGCCGGGTCAGCTTCAATGGCGAGTTACGCAAGAAGTTCAGTAAACATCCAGGTTTGTAGTTTATAAGTCTTATAGAAGGCCCAAAGGCCTGGAGCCGGCTTAAGGCCCGATATTGTAAAACGCCACATGTAAGGAAATACTTGTACAGAAAGACATGTAAAGAAAGTCACCGAGCCGGACATGATTATGAGCCGGCCGGGACTCTGTAGGCCACCTGGCATCAACCCGTGTATATAAGGGGACGACCCGGTGGCGGTTTAGGGCAAGAAACAACAAGTCAATAACCAAGCCGGCGAGTTAAGCCTCTTGGTGATCGAAACCTCAGCAATACCAAACCCAACTAGACGTAGGCTTTTACCTTCATCGTAAGGGGCCGAACTAGTATAAAACTCTCTCGTGTCCTTTGTCCTGATTAACCCCTTTAAGCTTCCTAGTGCGATGACCCTACGACTAAGTCCTTGCTCTAGGACATCTGTCGTGACAATTCCATGATAGGTTGTGTTTTCCTCGAGTGTCTCTTGCGAGAAGGACGTCGATGCATTTTATTAGGCCACGGTCGCGCTTGCCTCGCCAAAGTCACAAGTCATGCGTAATTAAACGCGAATAAATGCGAAATGCGAGCGAGCGCGCGCGTGCGCGTGTGGTGTACACTTGCATCTTTAGTCAACCATGAGAGGCCCCCTTATAAGAAGGTAAAACCCTTGCTCCCTTAGCAATGTGGGACTAAACTCCCACATGGTTGTCCACCCCCTTGACTTCTCTCCAATTCTGAAATTAATTTGGGCCCAATTTGAGTATAAAGCCCATTAATTCCAACAATCCCCATCAAGAAGTCAAGGTCTGCAATTTGTTCTCATCTGGCTTTTATATACCAGTTTTAAAAGTATAAATCCGTCTCAGGTTGAACTATACCTAGCACTCCATGATCCACTCCTCTTACAACTGGGCAATGGACACTGCCTTGAATTGCCAGTCTTGTGTAGAAGAGATTCACCTGAAGGCATCACTGATACTAGGCCGCCTTGATCCATGCCTAAGGTTTGGAGCATTACGGTCGTGCTCCCTAGTCCTTTAATGAGCTCATTAGAGATCACCCAAATCTCATGTACTGCGACCTCACAGCTAAGCTCACATAGGTGTGTTCTTTCAAGAATACCCTGCAGGACGATATCTTTCCAAAGTGTTTCGGCATTAGAACATATTAAGACAGAAGTCAGCCTCCCATGCAGTACTTAGAGTACTCATCTCAGCGTGAAATGGTAGATACATATGTACTCTCTCCTGTTGCTCCAACAACTTGTTTTTCCCTTTTCCTAATTCACGGAATCTCCGATCACATAGGCCGGGTTTCTGTAGTCATGCAACTCAGGTGGGTCTCAAGCCCATTTCCCTTGATGCTCCATCTATCACTGAATGTGATAGCCCCTTTGTAAAGGGATCCGCCAGGTTTTTAGTAGTGTTAATATAATCAACGACGATCACTCCTTTACGTCTCAAATTCCTGACAGATTTGATACGCCGTTTCACATGTCATGATGACTTCAGATTATCCTTCAAACTTTTAACCTTAGTGATCACGGTTTGGTTATCATAGTTCAGAAGGATTGCCGGAATTCGTTTTTCAACCATTGGCAAATCACTCAAGAGTTCACGCAGCCACTCTACCTCAACAGTGGTTGAGTCAAGTGCTACAAGTTCAGCCTCCATAGTAGACCTCGTCAAGATGGTCTGCTTGCAAGACCTCCAAGAGATTGCAGCACCACCAAAAGTAAATATATATCCACTAGTGGCTTTGATCTCATCTGCATCTGAGATCCAGTTAGCATCACTATACCCTTCTGGTACATCAGGGTACCCTGTATAGTGCAACCCATACGTTGTGGTTCCTCTCAAATACCTCATCACTCGTTCTAGCGCAATCCAGTGATCATTTCCCGGATTTGAATTAAACCGGCTCAATTTGCTAACCGCAAATGAAATGTCAGGTCTAGTTGCAGCAGCAAGGTACATGAGAGAACCAACAATTTGGGAGTATTTCAGTTGCTCGACCCCTTGTCCTCTGTTCTTACGAAGCTTTAGACTTGGGTCATAGGGAGTTGGAGATGTTCTAGAGTCCTCAAAACCAAACCGACTCAGGATTTTCTCCACATAATGAGACTGACTTAATGTAATCCCATTCTCATTCATTTGCAGCTTTATGTTTAAAATAACATCCGCCTCTCCCAAATCTTTCATATCAAAGTTTTGAGACAAAAATGATTTAACATCATTTATAACATCCATATCGGTCCCAAAAATTAATATGTCATCAACGTATAAGCATAAGATTACACCCTTACCCCCACCATATTTATAGTACACACATTTGTCTCCTTCATTCACCACAAAGCCTGCCAAAGTGAGAGTTTTGTCAAATTTTTCATGCCACTGCTTCGGCGCCTGCTTGAGGCCATAGAGTGATTTCTTCAATCTACACACCATATTCTCTTGCCCGGTTGCTACAAAACCATCAGGTTGCTGCATATAAATTTCCTCATCAAGCTCTCCATTTAGAAAAGCCGTCTTCACATCCATTTGATGGATTAGGAATTTATAAGATGCTGCTAGTGCAATCAGCACCCGAATTGTAGTCATCCTAGCAACAGGCAAGTATGTATCAAAGAAATCCTCACCTTACTTTTGGGTAAAACCCTTGGCCACTAGTCTAGCCTTATACTTTTCAATGGTACCATCAGGTCTTAACTTCCTTTTAAATATCCATTTGCAACCAATAGGTTTACAACCCATCGGTCGTGGACAGATTTCCCATGTTCCGTTAGTGAGAATGGAATCCATTTCACTTTGGACTGCTTCCTTCCAATCATCAGCATCTAGGGATGCATATGCTTCAGAGAGAGTTCTGGGAACATCATCCACGAGGTACATAGCAACGTCATCTCCAAAGGACTTTTTAGTCCGTTGTCTCTTGCTCCTTCTAGGAGCTACTTCGCTATCATCCTCCTCAGTTGGATTATACGAAGTTACAAAAGGAGTATTTTCTGGTTCAGGTTTGGGTTCAAGTTCTCTCTGTATAGTTGGTTGACTAGTGGATGCTCTATTTTCCTTCATTGGAAAGATGTTCTAAAAGAAGCTAGCGTCTCGAGATTCTATCACAGTGTTAGTGTGCACATCAGAAAACTCGGACTTGACTACCAAGAATCTATAAGCGTTGCTATTATGTGCGTAACCTAGAAAGATACAATCAACAGTCTTAGGTCCCAATTTTCGTTTCTTGCATACAGGTACATTAACCTTGGCTAAACAGCCCCAAGCACGTAAGAAACGCATAGTTGGTTTGTGTCCTTTCCATCCTTCGAGTTGTATCTCCTTTTGATGAAGGAACTTTGTTGAGGACATAACATGCAGCCAACGCAGCCTCTCCCCACCATGACTTAGCTAAACCGGCATTGTCCAACATGGCATTTACCAAGTCCGTAAGTGTTCGGTTTTTGCGTTCAGCCACTCCATTTGATTGGGGCGAGTAGGGAGGGGTTACCTCATGGATAATTCCATGCTCCGCACAAAATTCAGCAAACTCATGTGAGACATACTCTCCTCCTCTGTCAGACCTTAAGCGTTTGATCTTCTTCTCTAATTGGTTTTCTACCTCAGCTTTGTAGATCTTAAAGCAATTCAACGCCTCATCTTTCGTTTTTACTAGATAAATATGACACCACTTAGTCACATCATCTAGCAATGTCATCATATATCTTTTCCCTGCCTTAGTCAAAACTCCATTCATCTCACACAAATCTGAATGGATTAAATCTAGAGGTGAAAGGCTTTTCTCCCCAACAGGCTTAAACGGCTTTCGGGGTTGCTTTGCTTGCACACAAGCCTGACACTTAGATCCACGGACTATGGAGACATTCGGAATTAGATTAAGCTTGCATAACCGAACAATGCGATCAAAATTTATATGACATAAACGAGAGTGCCAAACAACATCTCCAACATTCATTCCAGAATATGAAGAACAAGATAAATTGTTTACGACATTACAGTCGTCTAGAATAGAAAGGCGAAACAAGCCCCCATTGTTATAGCCTTTTCCAATAAACAAACCAAATTTCGAAATAATAAATTTATTCGTCTCGAACACCAGCTTATAGCCATCACGGCACATCAGTGAACCAGAAAGCAGGTTCCTGTTTATTCCTGAGACATGCCGGACGTTCTTTAGGGACAAAGTCTTCCCCGAGGTAAGCCTCAGGTCAACTCTACCGGTTCCACGAATGGTTGCCCTTGTTTTGTTCCCCATCACGATGGTGGAACCGCTGCAAGCCTGATAAGAAGAAAACAAGTTGTAGTCAGCACAAACATGCACATTAGCTCCAGTATCTATCCACCAATCAGTGGATTGACATGCAATAAGGACACTAGGGACATACCCAGATCCTCCACCTGCCTCGCTAATGACAACATTCGCAGATGGCTGGTCTCCTTCCTTCCTGCCTTTGCGCATGCGGCACTTCCTGGCTATGTGCCCAGGCTCACCACACACGAAGCAGTTGAAGCCACCCTTTTCTTTCTTCTTCTTCTTAAAACAGGTGGTTTGTTTTGCCTTCCCTTTGTTCTTGTAATTCTTTCCACCGAAACTGCCAGCCCCACTTTGCACGACATTGGCATTTAGAATCGGCTGAGGAGGAACATTTTCCGCATCTTTCGCTCTGGCCTTTTCCTCAACATCAAGAGTGGCAATGAGACTTTCGACGGTCATCACCTCCCTCTTGTGTTTGAGAGTGGTGGCAAAGCTCCTCCAAGATGGAGGTAACTTGGCAATAATGCCCCCCACCACAAACTTGTCAGGCAGAACGACTCCAAAACCAGCGAGTTCCCCCACCAGGAGCTGGATCTCATGGGCTTGTGTCACAACCGAATTATTATCGGCCATCTTAAAATCGTGATACAGCTCATTAACATATAGTTCACGCCCAACATCCGACTCTCCATTATTTCCTGTCGAGCGCTTCCCAAACAAGGGCATGACTAGCAAAGTTCATATATATGTCACAAAGCTGATCGGTCATGAGGGAGAGAAGGCAACCCATGGCCGTGTCTGAAGACACCTCAAAATCACGTTGTTGATCCTGCGTGAGTGGCCTCTCAACAGTGGGTGAAATCACCCACCACAAGTTCATGCTCATAAGCCAGAACTTCGCACGGGTCTGCCATCTTTTGAAGTTCTCACCCCCAAACCTCTCAGGTTTCATCACATCGCTTGGTCCAGCCATTGCACAGTAATAAAGTTTCTGGACTGTTGGAAATATGTCAGGTATTACAATTAATATAATTTCGAATTTATGTGATACTGATGACAAGGACAGATCTAACAGATTGATACATGCAATCACGTAGATCTTAACTTCTCTCCAATTCTGAAATTAATTTGGGCCCAATCTGAGTATAAAGCCCATTAATTCCAACACTTACATTATGATTCCGGCACTTGTAGAACGCTCGTTGGTGTTGTGCCCTGCGGCGAGCTATGTATGTGAGTAGCTGCAGTGCGGGCAAGGAACAATTCGCACCGCCACCGGATCCACGCCTTGGTTCGGGTTTGTCATATTCATCAGCTACTAGGGTTCCTTTGTTTCGATTTGGAGATCGATTGAAAAAGAGGCTAGGTTTTCTCTTCTCTCAATTTGGGGATAGACTGGGGTTAAAAATGGAATGCCCGTGGGTGCCGCAGGCGCAGTTAATGTCGTTGGTGCGGCCGTGCTCCAGCCTGTCTTTGACCGGCTCCCAGCCTCCCTCCGTTACGATGCCGTTTGCTCCTACTGCAGACGTTGGTACAGTGCCGTGGCGTCTCCCATCGACCATATGCATTAAATAATCCATGTACGCACCTGGAATACCATATCCATCCCATATCCAGAACGGGTCGACGCCTCGCAATAAAGGGAGCAGGCGAGCTCATCCACGCCAAGGAGTTTTGGCTTTGTTTTTTTTCTTTTTGAGAAGAAGGAGTTTTGGCTTTGTTTTTTTTTTTAGAAGAAGGAGTTTTGGCTTTGTAGGCGAGCTCGTTTGCTCCTATTAGAGTATGAAATTGAAACGATGCGCGGAGACGTCTGTCGAAAGAGAAGGAATGAGGCCCGTCCGACTCAAGTGTTGCGGGCGGGCAGGTGGAGTGGAGACTACTGGCTCTGGCTAGCCGTGGGTCGAGCCGGAGCCATCGCGACGCGCGCACGCCACTCCACTTGTCTCATTCTCACTCTGCCTTGTTCCGTAACCCAAACGGCAGCCGACGGCGGGCCGAGGCGGACGGATAACTCCGTCGACTCCGCCCCCATCCAGAGACGCCGTGCGCAACTTTGGTTCCGCATCCCAACGCAGGAAGGAGGAAGCAACCGCGGCCAAACTCGCCCCGGACGCACGGTGGCGTGTCCTCCACTTCCGCTCCGGCACTAGCGCCACGACGCAACAATAAGAGGAGGAAGCCCGCTGGACCGGGGCCCCGCACTGGCACGGCTCGTATACACGTACGACGACGCATCCACCACACTCCACGCCCTAGAAGCGAGTGAAACGCGCGCGCGCCGGGAGGGAGAGGGCGGAGATGGCGGCGGCGGCGATGGCGCGGCGGGGTGTGGCGCGGCGGGGTGTGGCGCGGGCGCTGGCGATCGCGCGGCGGGGGATGTGCTCCACCTCGGCGCCCGCGGCGGCGCTGTCATCGGAGGAGCTCATACGGATGGAACAGGACTGCAGCGCGCACAAGTAGGGTGACTGCTTGCTCTCCCCCCTCCTCGCACGCCTTCTGCTTGCGTAAATGTCTCAGCGGCAAAAACTCTGCCGATCATTTCTCCGATCGCGCTCGTAGCGGGCTTTCGCGCTCTGTGTTCGGGTTCGTGTGAGTTGGGGCTGTCTTCGGTTAGCCCCTTTCATATTCTTCTTCGGCACTTCATCTTCAGATAGTGGCGCGGTTCCGCAATGGAGTAACCGATCACCAAATTAGGCCCGCAGAAACATTTTTCAGCATATTCTCGCACGTCAATTTTGGGATGTTTGTTTATTACCAGTACGGATTCTATGCCCAGACTGCAATTTCTGTATATCATAGTAGTGAGAGTGACAGTGACTCAACGGCGTCGCCTTTGTTTCGAACTAGTGTAAATCCGCGCTTGCTTTGATTGGGATGCCCACATTTCTTAGTATTTTCTTTGTTCCACTGGCAGACAAAAAAAATGAGATTCCGACTCAAAATCATGGTGTGTATTTATCTGCAAAGTCACGCTTTCTGTTTTGATGATGCGATGATCCAAATTTCTAGTCTGAAATTCTTGCTGAGCTCAGCATTTCACTGCGTGCAGCTACCATCCGATTCCCATGGTGTTTTCCAAAGGGGAAGGTTCGCATATATTGGACCCTGAAGGCAACAAATATATTGATTTTCTCTCTGCTTATTCTGCAGTCAATCAGGTTATTTTCTCTGCAATTACACATTTTATCCAAGTGCTATTTGACCCTCACAGATCGGAATTGGTCGGTCTACATTCTTCGAGACAACTTATTTATGCTCATAATTCATGATCTTGGTTTGTCAATTCTCTTGTAGGGCCATTGCCATCCAAAAGTCCTAAGAGCTTTGATAGAACAAGCAGAAAGGCTTACACTTAGTTCCAGAGCTTTCTACAATGACAAGTTCCCAGTCTTTGCGCAGTATTTGACGAGCATGTTTGGGTATGATATGATGTTGCCAATGAACACTGGAGCCGAAGGAGTGGAAACGGCTATTAAATTGGCAAGAAAATGGGGTTATGAAAAGAAGAATATACCAAAGAACGAGGTATAACTTCACTATATGGTACATGTGTAATCCTATTAGGGTTTTTCCAGTATTGGTATGTGCTGGTGCTTCAATGGATTTCTGACCTGCTAACAGGCTTATGTTTCAATTCAGCTCTGACTTGCATCTGTCTAGCATATTATGTTCTCTGGATGGCCTGTTAACTGTTAAGGCTTCTTCGCAAATAAAAAATAATTTACTTATGGTTCTGTTGACACTGTCGCAGATGATGATATTTGGCTAGGTTTTTTTTCTAATTAAGCAAGCAAATATATTATAAAATATTTGTTTGATGACATATGAGAAGAAATGTGAGAGGAAAGCATCGCATAACAGAGCCTATCCAACTTCAATACTACCATTTACCATAGAGTAAATGTGTCAAAAGTTCCTTTCGCATGACAGAGCCTATCCAACTTTAATACTATCATTTACCATAGAGTAAATGTGTCAAAAGTTCCTTTCTCACAACATCTTCAAAATAAGCGCATCATAGCCCCCAACTTAAGCTAGGGTTGGCCATGATCCCTTCAAAACGTGCGCAGCTCTGTACATATTGGTTTTCACCTCTTCCTTCTATATGAAAAGGCAGTGCTCCTGCCGATTTCTCAAAAAAAAAAAACTTAAGCCTACATTTGGTGATCGGAGATATGCCCGTGCTTTAGTATTGTGTTGCTCCCAGATATATGCTCTTGCTTATTTTATCTGGATATCCTGAAAACACATAAAGATATCATATCATTGTATTAAATAAATGAAAAACTTAATGACAGGTGCAAAAAAGCTGTTGAAGCAGTGTCTGTTTTCCTAGTTGTTCTTATTACTGTTTGATCGCTCTGTGATACAACTAAATGAAGATTATCATATTTTATGTCTTGGCAAATGCAGTGGTTAATACCTTGAGAAGCTGGAAGCACATTAATACCTACTTTTGTCAAATGTTTGGAGTTTTGCAGGCTTTGATTGTCTCTTGCTGTGGATGTTTCCATGGTCGGACATTGGGGGTCATTTCTATGAGCTGTGACAATGATGCAACTCGTGGTTTTGGTCCTTTGGTTCCTGGTCATCTTAAAGTTGATTTTGGAGACATTGATGGGTTGGAGAAAATCTTTAAAGGTATCCAATCCATTGAGCTCTGTCAAAATGTCAAGTGCCAACCATATGCTACTGTTATTAGTGTGTAGAAGCATGCTGACAAATACTATTTGGTTCAGAGCATGGGGATCGTATATGTGGTTTTTTGTTTGAACCAATCCAAGGAGAAGCTGGGGTATGAATCTTTAAGTTACTGGCCTTTTCTTGAATTTCTTGATATCCTCTCTTGCTAGTTATTTCCTATATAGTTAGAAACTAATTGTCCCCTAGTTGATGTTGCATGGTAGTACTGTGTTCATATCGAACTCAGTTTGAGAATTTGATTGACTGGAAGAGCTTGTTAGCTCTGCATGGTATGCACTTTCTGGGTACATCTAAGAGTATCGTATATGCTTGAGCACATTTTCCAGCTTAAATGTCAAGATACACTAGATGTGGTAGCAATAATGATCAACAGTAGAATAATAATCCTGCAAAATGGAAAATAAATAAGAAGAAAGTACTTTATGATATGGATAGACATACGAGTTTAGGGGAACCCTTTGATTGCACACTGTCCTGGTTTATAAATTGCAAGTTATTAGATCCAAGCACTGCAGTTTAATCACTGTGCCATATCTCTCTGACATGATAGGAAAACACGTATATCTGGATATTTTAAATTATCTGCCAGTATTCAGATAACTTGAGTAGTTGATTTACGGAACAAAAAATAGACAGTGAGTAATTAGTTCCTTTGCTGACCAAAGTGCTAAAAAGACAGGGCTAGTTTTTCTATAGGTGACATTTTTGGTGCCTCTATCCAGGTTTCTGTTATATCATGATTGTTTGTGTCCTGATGCTACCATTTTTCCAAATATATCCTTTATTCTGTTGCGAATTTGTGTAGGTAATAATCCCACCAGATGGTTATTTGAAAGCTGTCAGAGATTTGTGCTCTAGGCACAACATTCTGATGATTGATGATGAGATCCAAACAGGCATAGCTCGAACTGGCAAAATGTTGGCATGCGATTGGGAAGGTGTACGACCTGATATGGTGGTAAGTGTCTTCTCTGATACTCTCTACTTATCTGCTCCGCTTGCTTCGCATATACCTGGTGTTGAGGTGACTCTATTTATCTCCTCTTCTACTACACAAGTACCTGGTGGGTGAGGTTTTCATTTTGCTCTAGGATAGCAACTACAATTCTGAGTTTTGACAATGTATCTCAATTCTCCAGATTCTAGGCAAGGCACTTGGTGCTGGAGTAGTTCCGGTCAGTGCAGTTCTCGCGGATAAGGATATCATGCTGTGTATCAAGCCAGGAGAACATGGAAGGTGTGAACTACTGTTAATTTTGTTTGTTTTAGTTCATTCCAAAGCAAAGTTGAATGTAAGCTGATTCAGTTTTGTCTTTAGTGAGCACAAATCTCGACATGCCGTCGTCTAGTTTTGACCATCACACTAGGAAATTACACTCTAGATTCAGCTGTATGATCTCTTTGTTATTTTCAGTGTTCTTTTTGTGTATGTCTTGTTCCTGAAATTACCCTTATACAGTTACACTTGATCATTTGCAGTACCTTTGGTGGAAACCCGTTGGCAAGTGCTGTGGCAATTGCATCTCTGAAAGTGGTCAAGGATGAAGGTCTTGTTGAAAGGTACATTATTTTTTTACAAGAAACTCCAGTAACTGTCTAAATTATATTTTACAAGAAACTCCAGTAACTCTATTATTCTTTCTTGTTCTGATCATTTGCTTAATTGCAGAGCCGCGGAGTTAGGTCAGGAGTTCAGAGACCAGTTACGAAAGGTTCAACAGAAATTTCCTGATATTATTAGGGAAATACGTGGGAGAGGTTTGCTTAATGCAGTAGACCTAAGCAGCAAAGCTCTATACCCTGCTTCTGCATATGATATTTGCATCAAGCTAAAGGAGAGGGGCATTCTTGCAAAGCCCACGCATGACACCATAATCCGATTAGCCCCTCCCATTTCAATCAGGCACGACCCATGTGCCCATGTGTTATCATGCTTCGTTCCTCTGTTATTCAGAAGTCTGCATTTACTGACGCCGTATTATGTGATCATGTTCGCTTGCTAATACCCAAAACCTGGTTACAGTCCCGAGGAGCTCACAGAAGCATCGAAGGCACTCAGCGATGTGCTCGAGCATGACTTGCCGCAGTTGCAGAAGCAGATCAAGAAGCCAGAATCGGAGGCAAAAACACCCGTCTGCGATAGGTGCGGTCGGGATTTATAAGGGCGACCGTTCATCCGAGCAGAGATGAGGTACCAGCAATTTCAGAGACACCGTAACAACCCGGAATAACAGAACATGGATTTCTCACTGTGGTATACCGCACCATGTCGCACTCCCTGTTCAGAAAATGTGCCATTGCTACATTGATTATAAATAAATGGAATTTGTCTGTCGACCCATCTGCCCATTCTCGTTATTTGTAGTGACATTGCTCCTCTTATCCCACGCTCAGCAGACACCAGCGAGTAGCGACGTTGCCCACTACTGTCTACCGGGGCACTCAAATTCAGCTCAGAGAGTGCTCAGGCAGCACTGATATTCTTGTCATATATGCGAGTGCCCATTGGTTTTCAGTTATTATTCCTATGGTATCAAAAAACAGTAGTATGTTTTCCCTGTCACGCTGATCATGCAGTAGCGTTGCTATTATTGTCTGTTTCCTTTCATTTGCCAGCTTTGGCCAGGTCCTCCTACATTTAGGCATTGCCGTCAGAAAATAGAAGCACGCTAATCAATCCAAGTGCTTTAACCTCGTTTTCCTTTCCTCCTTATCCCTTTATATTTATCAAATCAAATTATAAGGGCATGAGGTTCTGAAACAATCGCCGGGATTGAGATTCCGAGGTTAACAATTGGCGTTGCTCTTCAAAAGAATCTTCCAAGAATCAGATCTAAGTGCTCTGAAGGCTAACGAATCGCATGGACCTTGGTGACGACGATGGACACTGACGCCCAGGCGCCGGAGGCACCGTCGTCGCCGCCGCCCCGGTCCGCCCGGTCGAGGCCGTCGAGCTGGGGCAGCAGCGGTAGCTCCGAGTACACGAGCCTCCGGGACGTGCTCTCGGAGCTGGGCAACGGCGGCGGCGGCGGCAGCTCCTCCGACCTCCACGACTTCGACACCTCCAACATCCCCATCCGCAACCAGCTGCTCAAGCACGCCGCGTCCGCCTACCTCCAGTCCGCCATCGTCGTCACGCCGCGCGAAAGGGGCTGCCTCAGCAGGGCCTGGCGCCGCCGGTGCCGCATCCTGCTCCGGCCGTGCCCCGAGTGCGAGTGCGACGTGGACGTCGACCCCGTCCGCCGCGGCGTTGGCCGGCTCGGTGCGGCGCGTCCTCGCCTCCCTCTGCGGCTGCGTCGCCTGCATGTGGACGTAGCGCGCACAGGTGCACCGGCCATCGTTGCTGCCGTTTGGCAATGCATGCATGCTGATGCTTTAATTACTACGCTGAACATGACTGCTTCGTGTATGTGCACGTAGGCATGATTTTGCTCTTTGCACTCTTAATTAGATCGCGATGCATGGTGTCTGATGCGACCGTACATATTTAGACGTGGGGCTGTTTTAACTTTAATTTGTTGGAGCTGTGAATTATTATGGACTCCAATAGCTGGCGAATGTTCGCTCTAAGGGGTGGCATTTGCAAAAGTTTATGCTGGCGGTTGCTTGAGAGACGCATGGCATTTTCTTGACAGACGCATGTCAGTTTCTGCGAAGGAAATTTTGAGGCAAAAAAACGAGGAGAACCTGTCATCGTTTGATATCGCGCCGCAACTAACACTTTCAGCAAAATTCGTTCGTTTGCCATCCCCTTCCCAGGAAACGTCAGTAGATAGCATTACGGATTATTATTGCCTGAGATTCGTTATTGCCCTTGTTAAATCAAATACAAATTGGCGGATCGTGGATGGAGGGCTCATCCTTCTTTTCATTTAAAGTAATCCGGCTTTAGGACACAAGCGGAGAAGCTTCTCCCCACAAAAAAGAGAGGAGGAGAAGCTTCTCATGCCTTTGGGTGTTAACAATGGAGAAGAAAAGAGTGTGTAAATCAATACCAGCTCGTGCCCCTTCCGTGAAGAATCGGATGGCTTATGTGTGAGTATGTGACCCATTCAGATCTACCTGTTATGTCCGATGCCACACTATCTGGAACTTTCGGGATATATGCTAATGAAACCTAGTTCCCGTTGCCGGTCGCCGCACCTCCCCCTCTCCCTCGCCGTCGCCAGGGGCACGCCCAGGTAAAGTCAGGTCGTTGGCGGCAGTGAACCTTCGTCTCCTCGCCCGAACATCTCTACGCGGGCTGAGGCATCCGGGCCGTGGACGTGGTGCTAGCCCGCGCCTCCCAGAGGCATCCGGGTCATGACAGTGGAGTGGCGACTTTGGTAGCGGTACACACATGGCTAGGCGGCTGCAGCAGTGGTTGGCCCAGATCTGCCCCATTTCGCGGTGCGGGTCGTGGGCGACTTTGGCTGCGGGCGGCCGCTCGTGCCTCGACGCATGTCTAGTGTGAGTGGCACGCTGTGGCGGTGAGGCTAGGGGGTTTGCTGGCCAAGACCATGTCGGGACCTTCCTGGTCCGACGCCTAGACGACAACTAGTCGAGGAGGCATCTCCAGTGAGATCTCTTGGCTATTGTTGCGGTCGATTTGGTTTCCCTCATAAGTGGGCGGGCGGTTCAGCGGTTGTTGGTGGCCTCGTAGAGATTTGTGCTGGCTAGCGTTGTGAGGCGACATAGGGTGTGCTTGGTGGGGAGGTTGGTAAGAGGGATGGGAGGCTTCCAAGTGGTCGGGTTACCTGTCGCCGGCGCAGGGGTGTGCCGATCGTGGATGCATTCGCTCCTCCTCCTTACCCTTTCCTTAGCCGAGTGTGAACTGGAGAAGGTCTGGCGACGTTCGGGGCAGAGTGACTATTGGCGGCTCCGTCGGCGGGGGGCTGTCGGTCAGTCCAAAGCTGGGGCGTTTGGATGTTCACGGGGTTTTTCTGGATGTTGGTCCGCAGCCTTGGTGCGGGAGGTGCGGTGCTCGTGGGTGGAGCGCGTGTCTCGGGTGCGTGGCAGCCATGGCCACACGGTGACATGGTGTTGGTGGTCTGCGTATAGCTAGGCGATGGTGTCGTGGGTGCCCTTGCTTCTCGGGGTACCCTGGTCTACTGGGCCGACGACGCTGGCATATGCGGGCGTCGTCACCATCTGGAAGGCTCTGTTGCGGTTGCTCCCACCTCCTTTTGTGCTGCTTGGGGTGAAAAGTTGATCTTCGGGGTCAGGCGGTGGCGGCACTCTAGTGTCGCGCCATTCTTGAAGGCATCGTCTTGCACTACAAAAAAGAGACACGTCATTGATGATACATGTTTGTCATAATAGATCACGTTTTCTGTCACCCATGTACATATTTGATGAGTTTATGACAGTAATCATTTTTCATCACAGAAGTGTCCATTGCCATGATGATAAATGGTGCGTCATAGAAGAGTTTTTCGTCAAGAGTAACCAACATGTGGCAGCCACTGTAACAGGTCGCCGTTAATCTATCGGGTGCGGGTTTTGGATTTGATACCGTTAACAGCTTCAACCAGTGAAACAATTTCATGTGTCGGCTTCTCATTCGCCAACGAAGCCACAAATCAGCTCTACCTATTAAAGATGTCACCCATTCAACAAATAATATGCTCCTATATAATTTTGACACGTGGCACAGACCCAATAGAGGCTCATTTAGTTAAAAAGATTGTGTCAGCCAAAGGCCCACAAGATTTAGGCAAAAGTTAGCGGGCGTACCTAATGGGCGTACCTATAGCCCATTTACAACCCGATATCGCCCAACCCATAAGGATAAGTGCCAATTTGGCTCGTCACCGGCCCATGGGACATTCGGCGTCATTATGACCCTTTGGACTTCCGGTCCATTAGCAACTCATGGAGTTTATGCACCCAATTCTGGCCCGCTCTGTCTTCTGGCCTAATAAAGGCCCGTGGTACACTTGAACCGATTTTTTAAAATCTCCCGTTCACCTCCCACTGGTTAATTATGTTGATCCTACACCAAAGCAAAAGCACAAGAAACTAACATAGGAGCAAAGTGTTCCATGGCTGGTTCAATTTCTTTTGTTGGTCAAATGGACCCAAGACTTCGCTGGCAAATCATGCCATCAGAGATCAACAAAGGTGGCCAAGTTTCAGGTCAAATGACCAAGCGGATCTAGGGGTTACTTCACAAGTGCCATCAAAACGAATCTTCCAACTCAGAGACGGACTCGATCATGACCTTGTTTTGGATATGCCCTTTTGCCATATCCTTTATCTACAACTTTTAAGTTTCATGGTGATGTGTTTAAACTAATCTGAATGCTGCATGTTAAGTGGGCTTTATTGATTTAAAGTCAGGCGCAACTTGCATCTTCCTTCTGAAAAAACAAGTGCCATCAAGACTCAAAACTAGGGTCTGGATGATTTGGTAGAAAGGTGTACTACGAGCCTCAATCATTTTGCATATACAACCCTAGGAGGCTATATAATATTTTCCAAGATTTATGGAGGGCATCAAAGTGTGGTTTAGAATTGATGACCATTATACATGAAATTAATGTCCACTTACAATAATTGAACTAGAGCATGGGACATTTTCGTGGAACGGGGTTTCATATGTGGAGAGAAATTTATAGGAATTTTTTAAGAATTTTTCATGTAATGTGAATGGTGGTTGCTTTCGAAAGTAAGGCCAGGGTTTTGGAATCCCAATGTTTAGAAATATTTCTTTGAGGAAAAACGAAGGGAGCAAGCTCCAAGCCTCCAACTACAGAGGCAATAATAATTGACAAGAGTTGAAGACCCATCCATCAGCCACCAAAACTCTGGGGAAACCGAAATACATGCACAAATAAAAATAGACACACTTAAAAGCAGTAAACATATTATGAGGATTTCACAACGAACATCTCATTCAAATCTTTATTAGCCCCACTTGATATAATAGGTCTGCCACCACGACATCATCAGGGAGACTGAGAGGATAATGGGACTCCCCGAAGTTTAACCCCCTCTAGAACAAAAAAAACGTCAATAGCTAGTGCAGCCATGACCCGGTCCAAGTATGGTAGCAAAAAAGTTAGTATGGGCGTTCTTGAGTTAGTGATGTGTGTCGACAAAGATTGTCACCGTTTTAGTATATTGCACTTCTTAAAAAAGGATGCTGCATCTCTCATGCAAGTTTTCAATGATTGCCTCCTTTTTTGGTAATTTTTGGGAATTAATATGAGCGAAATAGTCAGCTAGTCCTCATCTAGGTAGGATGAAGCAGTACTCCATTGAACTATTGTTTCGTCGTTTTTCAAGAAGACATGTGAAATCCAAGTCCGTCTTAGAGCATCACCGGCAGCTCCCCTTTCCCCAATAATTTTCTGGTATTGGAGAAGTTGGGCCAAAAAAAGGTGCTTTGGTAGCTGCCCGTTCCCTAATATTTTTGGTGATCCCCGAAAAATCACCCCAACTCCCCCTTTAATAGAGGGCCTCTCTCCTTCCCGATAACCCCTGTACAAGGGGGCCATGCCACATCACTGAGCCACCGCCATCTCCGTGATTGCCACCGCTGCCCACCGCGTTGTTGCAATCGAAAATCGCCACCATCGCTGTCGGCAACCATTGCACCATTGTCAGAAAAAAAATGGCATGGTCGGGAGAGAGCAATATCTCATCAAGTGGGTATTGAGGATGTATTTATTAAAAAAAATGAGACCTCATAGAAGAAACTCCGCAAGCACTGTGCATTCGAGTCAGGACTTGAATTCGGGTGGGCTGGCAGCAACCTCAGCTGTCCAGGCAACGGGTGCATGCCCCATCCTCAGGATGTAATTATTGAGAAGCTACAAAAGCAATCCACCTGAACGCCAAAGAATTTGTTAGAAGAACACCAATAACCACCTACTGGAAGAGATTTTTCGGGGAACTGATGGAGATGCTCTTAGCGCGGTGCACACGTTGGCTTCTCCTATCTTTGACCATCAACAAACAGTTGGCCGGTTTTTCTGCCGCGTCCAGCTGAAATCTCCAACCAAAAGAAACAGATCAGCATGCATGCAGGAACGACAGATGGCAATTGGCTGGAATAAACGATCCCGAGACAATACAGATAAGCTGATTTGTGTTCCTTTGCGCGATCCAATCGCCCCAGGGCAAAATCACGCGAGGTAATCTGTTGTTCCTTTGCGCAATCCAAACGACCAGCCCCCTCCGGTTGTTCTCTCTGGTTCAATCATTCATGGCAGCACATGTCTGTTCCCTTTTAATAAGAAGATCGATTGATTCTCTGGACCCGCGACGAGATCGAGTCTCTGGCTCATCTGTATGATGGTTCTTGAGGTTGCAGTTCGCCGGCGGCGAATTTAACCGGATTCTGGCGGCAAATCTCTTCTCCGACCCTGCGTGCTGTTCCTTGGATGGTAGTGGAGAGAAAGATGCAGCCATCGCCGCCGCCGGAGCACAGGAGGGTGGTCCGCTTCGTGACCTTCCTGGCCCTCTCCCTCCTGGCTTTCTCCTGCTGGGCTCTCGTCAACTCCCGGATCAACAACGCCATCCTGATAGCCGATGCCGACAAGACGCCATTGCTCGCCGGCGGTGATGATGACAGAGACAGACACAGTACTGGCGGCGACCATCCTGCGTCGATCCCGGTGGCTGTGCCATCCAGTAGTGACTTGATGGCGGGCGCCGTCAGGATGGGCGGTCCGGTTGTTCGAGAGACGCCGTTGGCAGAAGGAGGAGGCGAAGAAGAAGGGAGCGAGGGATCATGCGACGCGGAGAGCGCGCAGCTCAGGGTGTACTTGTACGACCTGCCGCCGGAGTTCCACTTCGGCATGCTGGGGTGGGACGGGAAGGAGGGGGAGGCGGCGTGGCCAGACGTCCGTGACCCGGGCGCCGTGCCACACTACCCCGGCGGGCTGAACCTACAGCACAGCGTCGCGTACTGGCTCACGCTTGACATACTGTCCTCCACCCTGCCCCACAGTCCGGACGGCGGCGGCGGCGGCACGAGCAGGCCTTGCGTCGCCGTCAGGGTGACAAACGCCAGCCTCGCGGACGTCTTCTTCGTGCCCTTCTTCGCGTCGTTGAGCTACAACCGGCACTCGAAGCTCCGGGGGAGGGATATGGTGAGCAGGAACAGGATCCTGCAGGCCGAGCTGGTGAGGTACCTGATGAGGCAGGAGGAGTGGAGGAGGTGGGGCGGCAAGGACCACCTCGTCGTCCCTCACCATCCCAACAGCATGATGCAGGCCAGGAGGAAGCTCAGCGCCGCCATGTACGTGCTCTCCGACTTCGGGAGGTACCCGCCGGACGTCGCAAACCTGAAGAAGGACGTCATTGCTCCTTACATGCACGTGGTCCGGTCTCTCGGGGACGACGAATCGCCGGCGTTCGAACAGCGGCCAGTCCTGGCTTACTTCCAAGGAGCCATTCACAGGAAAGATGTAAGTGGCACAACGTTCTCTTCTCTGTGCCCTGTCAAGGTTTAACAATTGGGAACTTCTTTGGTACATGGTTTCAGGGTGGAAAGGTTCGTCAGAAGCTGTACCAGCTTCTCAAGGACGAGAAAGACGTGCACTTCACCTACGGGAGCGTCCGGCAGAACGGGATCAGGCGCGCCACCAAAGGCATGGCATCGTCCAAGTTTTGCCTGAACATCGCCGGCGACACGCCCTCCTCGAACCGCCTCTTCGACGCCATCGTCAGCCACTGCGTCCCCGTCATAATCAGCGACGAGATCGAGCTCCCTTTCGAGGACGTCCTCGACTACTCGGAGTTCTGCGTGTTCGTCCGTGCGTCGGATGCTGTGAGGCAGGGCTCCCTGCTGCGCATTCTCCGAGGCGTGACCAGGGACCAGTGGACTACCATGTGGAGAAGGCTGAAGGAGGTGGCTCATCACTTTGAGTACCAGTACCCTTCGAAGCCCGATGATGCTGTTCAGATGATATGGGGAGCCGTGGCTCGCAAGATGCATTCTCTGAAGCTGCACCTCCACAAGACTGGCAGGTATCAGAGAACACATTCAGATTCATGAAAGGTCTAGCTATTTGGAGCTAGCTTGCAGTTTTGATCCCAAGTGAGAGTTTCTAAGGTCACCATCAGATAAACTAGATGATCCGATTTAAACCGACATTTATTTTGCTTATTAAGGCCTACATTTGGTAGTAATTTTTTTGCCATTGAATTTCTATGGCAGGAATAGTTTTCTTTTTGTAATGGTGATTGATGCTGTAAATAAGACTAACATATGTTGGTATGAGCGCATATATGCTCTCCACATGAAAATATTGCAGGATACAGTTCCACAGCTAGGAAAATAGGAAGGTTTTATATACCAAGTACATACGAGTTTTGCTTTGGAGCACCCCCCTTAGATAAGTCTACTGATTTCGATGCAGATTAAAGATGGGGGTTAGAAATTACCCCTTCAATCAAAGAGATTAGGTTGTTCTGATCTCTTGTTTGACGCATTGTGAGAATAGGGATTAGAATTAGTTGATCGTGAATGTACGAGAATAGCCTTTTCTTAAAGATCATGTAAACTTTTAATGTTGTATGGTGCTTCAGGACTGTAAATGCTTCCCAAAGCTGAGTGTGTTAATGTAAATTTAAAGTCATCATGAGATGTTAGAGAGGGTGCTTCGTACTGACTTCTCATCATGCGAATGAAGTCCAAGCTATTACTCAAAATAAAAACGTTCATTTGCATGTTTACGATTCACTTTTGATACTATAAACTCTCTAATTGTCATTGCCCAGATCCTTAGGCCATATGTGCACTTGCCTATGGTGAAGACTTGGTTTTACCATTGCATCCTATTATGCAAATTTCAATTTTCCTACAAAATTCACAAGTTATTGTAACAAATTAATATTATCCAAATGGATTGAAATCCTTCAAAATTCATGGACACAGAAGCAAAATAGATAGATCTCTTAGTTATAATAATATAACATAGAGGATAGAGCGTAACTGCATAAATTATATACTCATCAAAGAGTACAAGTAGATAGGTCTTCAAATTAACATGGGGGCACAAATTAGATACTTCTGCTAATCGGTGACAAGGTTTCAGATATGTTGAAATAGAAAATTCACATAATCTGTACCAAAGAGGCATCTCGACTCATGGGCAATCTCCATGATGAGTCTGATTTCTTTCTCCAGTTCACTCGCTTTGGCCTCGGCAATTTTTTAAATATTTTTTTAGAAAATCGAAGCTTGGTTCCACCAGTCCCCCCTAGGACCTGTTGATCTCGTTTCATGGCACGGGTTTTTCCTTGCGCATTATCGTGGATATATATAACTCACTCTGAGCCCATAATTGCTTTCTTTATGGCCTTATGGGGAGTACCTTCCAAATGCAACATTGCGTGATTTTTTTTCTTTAAGAATTACATTTAGATAACTTATCTTGGTGCTTATGAATATGGTTTGAGAATGAGTTGATTGGTTTTGCTTTTTGACACACTTTTACCAGGTCATGCTACACAACATGCCTCTGCCTGTTATATACACTCATGTTATCAATAAATATTTATGTGCACATGTTCTCAGAATTGGAACATGGGGGTATTAAGGAGCTCATCGACTCTACCCACCTCTTCCACCCGTACTAACTCATGTAGCAGGGTGCATTATGTAGTTCGTAGCCTGACTTCACTGAAACTACGTCCTATCCACCGGTCAGCATTGCTAATTCTAGAGGTGCTCAAGTGCTCATTTCCAGCTGAATATGTGGGGGTTGAGTCATGGCCTGGTTTTTGTTTTACCAGCCCAAATTTTCAGTAACCTACAGGTTACTGGAGTTACCGCCAGCCACTGAAAAATGTTGCTACCATTTGGAAAATTCAAAAAGAAAGAATTCAAAATCGTAATGAGACTGGACTTTCAGCTCCCGGGTGCAGGGGCACCCTCATGAACAGTAAATTCAAAATGATATAAAAAAAGTCGAAAAAATCTGAAACTTTGAGGGATGAAGTTTGGTCAAACATTTAACGTCCATGCAAAGTTTTAGCATCAAAAAACATGTGTGGAGCCCTCGCCAAAAAAAACAAACAAAATCAGTGTTCAAAGTTATGTGTACTTTTGAGCAGTAATTTTGTTTTTGTCGGTGAGGGCTCCTCGAGTGTTATTTCTGGCTGAAAATTTGCAAGAACATCAAATTTTTGATCATATTTGATCCCCCAAAATTTCAGATTTTTTCGATTTTTCTTTTGTATTGTTTTGAAGTTACTGTTCATGAGGGTGTCCCTGCACCCGGGAGCTGTCACACCTTTCCCAATCGTAATATGGTTGCACTGCATATCATTGCTGGTAGTGTGGCAGGGAGGGCTTGAATCGGAGACGACGATGGGGCGCAATGTAGAGAGCATTGTACAACAAACTACTTTGTGCAGGCATTGGGGTAGTAACATTTTTTATTGGCTAATTTTAACATGCTATGATCTGATCCTGATGGAACTTCTTGCGGTGCTTGAAGCTGTAAACCTAGCACTTGAGCGGAACCTGGCCAAGGTTGCTGGACCGGACAGTGTGGAGAACATTACAATCTGGCACCCGTTTCAATGTTGTATTTGTATTGCTGCAGGATTGTAGATGCTTTCCAAAGCTGAGTGTGTTAATGTAAATTTGAAGTCGAGGAAAGCTTCCACTCCTGAGATGTTGGAGAGGGTGCTTTGTAATGACTTCTTATCGTGTGAATGAAGTCCCAGCTATTACTCAAAAAAAAACTCGGCAATTTGCATGTTTATGATTCACTTCTGATACTATAATCTCTCTAATTATTGTTGCCCAGATCCTTAGGCCATATGTGTAGTTGTATATGGAGAAGAATTGGTTTTACCATTGCATCCTGCTATGAAGTAACTCAATATTTTTCTCTAAAATTCACAAGGATTGTAAAGTAGATGGTTTTGAAGTTCAAGGTTGTTTCTTGGACATCTGTGAGAATTCAGAGTTGAAATACGGACCTCTTTACCTTGGAGGTCCGTATCCATAAGCTCCAAGGTAAAGAGGTCCATAGTTAAATACGTTGGAGATGCCTCGACTTGTCTTGCACGGTCAATTTAGTGCCTAAAGTTGCAAAATACATAAAACTGGTGTTCGAACTTGTCCCACATGCAAATACGGTGCCTCCATTCGTATCCGGACGTACGTGCAGCCCGCGTGGCGTGCCAGCGTGGCAGTGGCTGAGAGTTGGAAGGCGCTGGTTGGCCCGAGCGTGAGGATTTTTTTACAAGACCCCCTCATATTTTATTTAGTCATGCAGGCAAATCTCATGAATTAGAAATTAGAAAAAGAAAAGAAAAATGTGATATGAGGATCGAACCCTCGTTGTCACACATTACATTGTACGCAAAGGTTGTCCACCGTGCCATACTGCCATACATAGCTCAGTAAATATCAAGGTCAAACTCTATATATTGCATCGCTATGCATAAAGTAACTTTGGAGCACGGGCTGTGTCCTGTTTTTTTTTTTAAGTTCAAAGAAACGGAATTTTTACAGCTAAAAAAATTCTGAAGTTTTTGTACATGCACACATAGAAGTGTAATATATCCTTGTGAATTTTCTTTAATATATGTGCTTGTATGTGAGAGATAAAAAAGACAAATACATGCAAAAATTGGCTTGATGTTGTCTTTTTTTACAGGATATAATATAACATAATTTCAAATGAAATTTGAAAGTCACTTAGAGCACATGCATACATTTTTGTGTGAAAACAATCAACTCTTTTTGAAACTTTTAAGTGACAGATTTTAGCCTTTAAAAAATGTGCTCAGTGGCCACCATGCTCTAAAAATCCTCTTTGGTTGCTATCTACCTCTTCAAGCGATTCTTATTTATATATGGCACTTCTATGGACCCGCACAAACTTTATTTCATTTTTTCAAGTTCTTTATTTTTATTTTTCACACTATTTTTTTCCGTTCAAGAAAAAAATGTAAGAAAAAATACCACTGCCATAAACTTAAGGTGTTAGTGCATTTGAAAAATGTTTAGCATGTATTAAAAAAATTAAAATGTGCATTTAAAAAATGTTTGTCTCGCATTACAAAATTGGCAATTTGTATTTAAAAAGATTTCAACGTGTATTAAAATTATTCTATTACATTTTTGAATAATTGTATTAAAAAGCTCACCAAAATAATTTTTAATGCATGCTGAATAGTTTACAGAATACAACGTTGTCAAATTGTTAATAATTAGGTATTTTAGAAATACAATGAAGATAAACAACAATAGTGTGTGCTTGTGGTCCAGAATGAACATACATAAATTTACACAATAATTTCTAATATAGGCAGAACTATTTCAATCCCCATAAATTTTTGAAAAAGTTAATGTCTACCTTCTCAAAGTACGCAATAACAAAAAACAAAAAATATTTAAAATAAAAAACAATTGCATATTGAATTTTTTATATGGGAAAATTTACGTCTTATGAAACTAAACAAGAACTTGGATAAAAATAAAAATGAAACTGATAGATAATGCATTAGAAAAATTAAACTGCGATACGTGCATCTACATAGCTTTCTAGCTAAGAGGTGAACGCAATACATATTTTGGCCAAGTGGACAGATCAGCCGTAGTTGACCAGGAGGTTTTAAACCCCTTGGTGATGATTTTTTTCCATGTTATTTCTCGCTAGCATACACCGTATTTCATGTCTTTCCTATATGATTAAATAAAATATAAGGGGATCTTTGCAAAAAGAATCGTCATGCGTGGAGTATACCCAACACTTTCCCGCTCCCAACCACTTACAGGTGGGTCACCGCTATGCTGGCACGTCACGCAGATTGGACGTACGATTGGATATGGAAAGAGGCACCGTATTTGCACCATGGAACAAGTCTAAGCACTAGTTTCATGTATTTTGCAATTTTAGTCACCAAAATGCATGTCAAGTTGAGGCACTTCACATGTTTAACTCAAAAAAGTTAATTAGAAGGCTAAACATGCATGTGTCAAAAGGCAGGCGCAGCAGAAAATGCGATTAGGGCATGTACAATGGTGCCATATAGATACATATGCCCCATGACAAAAAGTAATTTGAGGCATTTACATTAATTTTTTCTCTCCAATGCAAGCTATCACTAGTGGGCCTCATTAAGAAATAGAAAATAAAGACTCTAGTACACGTGCATCTCTACTTTTCACTCCAACTTTTTCAGCTTTTGTCATCGGACCACACTTTTTCTCTTCAAGCACCCCTCTCCTGAAGAGGATCCCGCTTTCCTATCCGAACCTACTTTACGTCATATCCGACACTACATGATATGCGAAGCATCACTTTGAGGCTACGCATTGTACATGCCCTTAGGAAACCCCACTTGCCGTTGGGAGTAAGGGCCATCCCCAACAGTAATAAACAAACCAAACGAGCAGCAAAGGGAGGCCGCGCCCACAGGAACCTCAAAAGTGAAAACCTCTCTCTCCCTAGGGAGACTACAAGCGAGCCGGAGTCCACCCAGCGATGGAGCCCGCGGCCACAGATCCCACCGGAGACGCCTTGGCGGCGGCATCGTCGCTCGTCTTCTTGGGCACTGGCTGCTCCGGCACGCTCCCCGACGCGCGGTGCCTCATCCAGCCGTCCGCGCCGCCGTGCACCGTCTGCTCCCAGGCCCTCTCCCTCCCGCCGGACCGGAATCCCAACTACAGGTGCGCGCGCGACACCATGCTATCAGTACACTTGCAGGCGATCCACACACCAATTAGTATTATTACAAAATTTATTTGCCCCAAAAAAATCTTCAAACTATTATCGCACATGTCATGGTTTAAATTCATAGCGAAAATCACATGTTGTAGGCATCTCTTGGAAGATTTACATAGAGTTGAGGGGAAACACTTATTGGTTCTATTATACCTCAAAAAGTAACTTTTTCCTTTTTTTGTAGTACTCCATGTTAAACAAAATAAATATACGTAGTTGTTTTGAATAGCCACCACGACAGCCAAACAGAACTGTGATGATGCTGCTAATGTGACAGCATAGTTCATCTGCTCATATTTTGTATGCTTGCTTTCAGATGCAACACGTCCCTCTTGATAGACTATTGCCATGACGATGGCACGCATATGTACATTCTAATTGATGTCGGCAAGACCTTTAGAGAACAAGTTCTCCGCTGGTTTGTTCACCACAAAGTTCCTTTCATTGACTCGGTGAGATCTTCACATTTCACTTTCTGTCAAGTTTCTAAGGATCACTGCAGACAGATGACAAGACTGAGATGGTACTTTTGCAAGTGCAGATTATTCTGACTCATGACCATGCGGATGCTGTCTTGGGTCTTGTCGATGTTTGGGTGGTACAGTCAAGTAACCATAGAAATGATGATGATGATCAAGTCCCGGTTTTCCTGTAATCAGTTCACGATGGACAGGTCACCCTATCGTTCCCAGTGCAATACCTGTTGGAAATATGAGCAAATTACTACGAGATTTAATCCGAATAAACAGAAGATAAATCATGACCACAGCAGTAGAGATTAAACTAATCATGTGAACTAGCATAGCAGATGAACATATCACATCTAGGGCACATACTAGAAGCATGAATTCTACCACGATCTCGAACAGGAAGGATAGAATCACATACGGTGCAGCGGGTGCAGCACCGCCGGCGTTGACGTTGTCGCCCATGTCGTCGAGGACGAGGTTGCCGAGGTCGGGGAAAAAGTCGTCGTTCGCGAAGTCGTCGCTGCCAGCAGTCGCGCGAGTGCGCTCCCCAAAAACCTGATCGCCCCTCTCCCGTACAGGATCACGAGAGGCGGGGTTCCGGAGGCCTGCTGTCCCTTCTCGCGGTGCACGCCGGAAGGAGGGATGGAGAAGACTTGCTTGGCGGCGCAATGATCTGGAACGGTGGTGAGAAACCATACGAAGCGGCGGCGGCTAGGGTAGACGTCTGCCTGACTATATAGTGCGGGCCGGGTAGGTCGTGGGAGTAAACCCCACGTCCGAGTCGTCATGATCCAAAAGAATCGGAAACGGTTCAGTAATTAACGCGTCCGTTAATTATTAACTAATGACTCATTAATTTTCCCATGGAGCAAAAATATAGACAACGTGCATAGCTCTGTTCTCGGCTCGGCTCAATCCCGCAACCCGCGGCGCGTCGTGACGAGGCGTGGCGTGTAGGTCTCCTCTTCTCTTGCTCATACAAGTGGTAGAAGAGCTCACCTTATAAAGAGGTGCAACTCTCTCTCAACTTCCGGGGTGGGACTAAACTTTAGCCTCACTCACTCCACTCACATGTGTGGATGAATGGGCCAAGAGAATTTCAGAATTTTAGTTGGGCTTTGGGCCAAAGGCCTACTAGCAAAATTCCAACAATCCCCCACAAAGTCTCATTGGCACATCTCATCATTTAGTTCCAAAACATTGTTTTATATATCGGTGCTTAGTGGAGACTGTGAAGTTGAACTTCCACTTAGAAATTTATGCTACACTAGATCACAACTTGAATAGTGGATTATGCCTTGAACTACAAGTTTTCTGTGAAACTAGTTTCACACAAATTCTTGACCGATACTGGGCTGCCGCAAGGCTTCCCCGCGAGTGGAGCGTATACGTCATACTCCAGGGCCTTTCATGAATTTATTAGAGAACACCCAATTCTCACAGACTGCGACGTTAACAGTCAAATTCATATAGGTGTGTTCCTCAGAAGATGTTCTGCAGGACAACATCTCTGCTTACCCGAATAAGCCACTTGGAACACATTAAGATAAGTATCAACCTGCCATGCAGATCAGGAGAGTATTGCATCTTCACGGAGTGGGATAATTAATATAGGGATACTCTCCTCCCAGCTGACCAACAGCTTGTCTCCCACTTCTATTTCACGGGATCTCCGATCACATAGAGTGAGTTACCACTATGGACAACTCATGCGGTGGGTCTCAAACCCATCTCCATCGATGCATTATCTATCACATTACGTGATAGACCCTTTGTGAAGGGATCTGCCAAGTTTTTCGACGTTTGGATATAATCCAACGTAATAACTCCGGAGTTCCTCAATTTTCTGACAGATTTTAGTCTCCTCTTCACATGCCTTGAGGACTTCGTATTGTCCTTAGAACTGTTTATCTTGATGATCACAGTTTGATTATCACAGTTCATCAGGATAGGGGGTATTGGTTTTTCAACTATAGGTAAGTCCATCAAGAGTTCACGAAGCCACTCTGCTTCAACAGTGGCAGTGTCTAATGCTGTGAGTTCTGCTTCCATAGTTGACCTCGTTAAGATGGTCTGCTTGCAAGACTTCCAGGAAACAGCGCCACCACCAAGTGTAAAAACATAACCACTTGTGGCCTTAATCTCATCACCATCAGATATCCAGTTTGAGTCACTATAACCCTCCAGTACCCTTGGATACACGGTGTAGTGAATCCCATAGCTCGCGGTGCCTTTCAAATAGCGCATAACTCTCTCAAGCGCATGCCAATGATAATCTCCCAGTTTTGACACAAACCGACTCAGCTTGCTCACAGCAAAAGAGATGTCAGGCCTCGTGGCACTCGCCAAATACATAAGCGAGCCAATAATCTGAGAATACCTCAGTTGATCTCATGCAATCCGTCGATTCTTTCGAAGCAACACACTAGCATCATATGGAGTTGGAGAAGGCGTGCAGTCGCTATACCCAAAATGACTCAAGACCTTTTCCACATAATGAGACTGAAGCAGTGTGATCCCACCATTCTCATCTCTCAACAGCTTGATGTTTAAGATAACATCAGCTACTCCTAGATCCTTCATCTCAAAACAACGAGATAAGAAATCCTTAACCTCCTTGATTAAATCAAGTTTGGTTCCAAAGATCAATATGTCGTCGACATACAGACAAAGAATAACTCCTTCGCCCCCACCATAGCGATAGTACACGCACTTGTCACCATCGTTTACTACAAAGCCGACAATAGTTAATGTTCTTTCGAACTTCTCATGCCACTCCTTAGGAGCTTATTTAAGGCCATATAAAGACTTTAATAACTTGCACACCTTTCCTTCCTGACCAGGTACTACAAAACCATCTGGCTGATCCATGTAAATTTCCTCCTTCAACTCTCCATTGAGGAAAGCCGTCTTAACGTCCATTTGATGAACGAGAAGACCATGTGAGGCAGCCAGTGATAGTAGCACCTGAATTGTGGTCAGTCTAGCCACGGGTGAGTAAGTATCAAAGAAGTCTTCACCTTCTTTCTGGGTATAACCCTTGGCCACAAGCCGTGCCTTGTACTTTTCAATCGTACCATCGGGTCTAAGCTTCTTCTTGAACACCCACTTACATCCTACAGGTTTGCACCCATAAGGACGGTCAGTGATCTCCCAGATACCGTTAGCTAAGATGGAATTCATCTCGCTACGTACAGCTTCCTTCCAGTAGTCAGCATCAGGAGATGCATAGGCTTCTGAAATAGTCCTGGGTGTGTCATCCACGAGGTACACAATGAAATCATCACCAAAAGACTTTGTAGTCCTCTCTCTCTTACTCCTCACAGGAGTTCCATTGTTACCCTCAACAGGATTCTCAACGTGTTTCATCACAATGGTGGGTTCAGGAATTACAGTGAATTCCTCACTAGATGGAGTAGGTATCTCCTGATTTGATGAACTCGACATATCCTTCATAGGAAATATGTCCTCAAAGAAAGTTACATCATTTGATTCCATAATCGTACCAACATGCATGTTGGATACCTCAGATTTTATTATCAAAAATCTATAGCCGATGCTATGAAAAGCATAGCCCAGAAGAACACAATCCATGGTTTTTGGTCCAAGCTTGCGCTTCTTGGAAATTGGTATATTGACTTTCGCCAAACAACCCCAAGTACATAGGTAAGAGAGTTTCAACCTTTTTCTTTCCCATTCCTCAAATGGAGTCATGGTCTTATGCTTTGTGGGAACTCAGTTTAGGACATGACACGCAGTCATTAGCGCCTCCCCCACCATTCCTTGGATAGACTTGAAGTGTCTAACATGGTGTTAACCATATCAGTTAGAGTTCGGTTCTTTCTTTCGGCTACCCCATTTGACTGGGGTGAGTAGAGAGGCGTCCTCTCATGGATTATACCATGTTCCACACAAAACAGATCAAATTCATTGGAAAAATACTCTCCACCACGATCGGACCTAAGCCGTTTAATTTTTCGATCAAGTTGGTTCTTTGCCTTAGCTTTATAGTTTTTAAAGAAAGTCAAAGCCTCATCTTTTGATTTCAGAAGATACACATAACAATATCTAGTGGAGTCATCAATCAACGTCATGAAGTATCTCTTTCCACCTTTTGTCAACACGCCATTCATCTCACAAAGATCAGAATGTATAAGCTCTAGTGGCGCCAAGTCTCTTGCCTCTCCAGTCTTATGGGACTTGCGAGGTTGCTTAGCTTGCACACATACTTGGCACTTGGAGCCTTTGACAGTAGAGATTTTCGGAATTAAGTTCATATTGGCTAACCGCGTCATGCAACCAAAGTTAATATGACATAGTCGTGAATGCCAAATATCAGACTCATTATTGTGGCAAACATTATTAATAACTTTAGTGCAAATATCTGATAAAGATAGGCGGAACAAGCCTCCGCACTCATAGCCTTTTCCAACAAATTGTCCACACTTAGAAATTACAACTTTATTGGATTCGAAAACCAACTTAAAACCATCTCGACATAAACGGGAACCGCTAATGAGATTTTTATTGATGGACGACACATGATAAACGTTCTTCAGACGCACAGTCTTCCCCGAAGTAAACTTCAGATCGACCGTACCAACACCTCGAACGATGGCATGTGACTCGTTCCCCATCAGCACGGGTGAAGTCCCTGTTGCCTGGTAAGAAGAAAACATGGAGGTGTCAGCGCAAACATGTACATTGGCACCGGTGTCAATTAAGCAATCAGGGGATTGAAATACTGAAAGGATGGTAGGAAAAATACCGTACCCTGATTCCTTCATATCAGTATCACCGATGACAACATTAGCGGACTTGCCGCTCTTCTCATGTTCGCGCTCCTCAAAGCGGTTAGGACACTTCGGAGCCCAGTGATTAGGATCACCGCAGACATGGCAAAGTCCCTTCCCCTTCTTATGAGAATTCTTCTTGAAGTTGGTAGAATGTGATGGCTTGTTCTTTGTATCAAACTTGCCTTTGCCCTGAGTTTTGTTCTTATTGTTTTTGAACTTGTTGGGCTGGGTGTTCTTCTTCTGTACCATGTGGGCACTAGAACCTCCCTCAGCAACTCGAGCACGTGTGTCCTTTGCTCTCGCCTTCTCTTCAACATCAAGAGTACCAATGAGATCCGCAACGGAAAACTCCTGTCTCTTGTGTTTCAGGGAAGTAGCAAAATTGTTCCACGAAGGTGGAAGCTTGGCAATGATGCCTCCGGCAACAAATTTGTCCGACAACACACACTTGAAGTACTCAAGTTCTTTTGCGAGCGACTGTATCTCATGAGCCTGCTGTACAACAGGGCGCTCATCAGTCATCTTATAGTCATAGAATTGCTCCATGACGTACAACTCGCTGCCGGCGTCCGAGGCACTAAACTTGGCCTCGAGCGCAGCCCACATGTCCTTGCCGTTGTCAAATGACATATACGAATCCACAATGGAGTCATCAAGAACACTCAGAAGAGCGCCTTTAAAGAGGGTATCAATCTTCTCAAAAGCTTCCAGGTGTGTTGGATTAATATCGCCCTCAGGCTTGCCCTTGGTGGCATCATAGCAGCCCATGGTGTGAAACCAGTAGACTGCTCTCGTGTGCCACCTCTTATATTGCGCCCCCTTAAAGGCAGGCGGCTTCAGATGCGCAGCAAAACCACTCGGAGTAAATTGCCTATAATCAGGTTTTTGGATTGTTGGAAATATGAGCAAATTACTACGAGATTTAATCCGAATAAACAGAAGATAAATCATGACCACAGCAGCAGAGATTAAACTAATCATGCGAACTAGCATAGCAGATGAACATATCACATCTAGGGCACATACTAGAAGCATTGAAACCACGATCTTGAACAGGAAGGATAGAATCACATACGGTGCAGCGGGTGCAGCACCGCCGGCGTTGACGTTGTCGCCCATGTCATCGAGGACGAGGTTGCCGAGGTCGGGGGAAAAGTCGTCGTTCGCGAAGTCGTCGCTGCCAGCAGTCGCGCGAGTGCGCTCCCCAAAAACCTGATCGCCCCTCTCCCGTACAGTATCACGAGAGGCGGGGTTCCGGAGGCCTGTTGTCCCTTCTTGCGGTGCACGCCAGAAGGAGGGATGGAGAAGACTTGCTTGGCGACGCAATGATCTGGAACGGTGGTGAGAAACCATATGAAGCGGCGGCGGCTAGGGTAGACGTCTGCCTGACTATATAGTGCGGGTCGGGTAGGTCATGGGAGTAAACCCCACGTCCGAGTCATCACGATCCAAAAGAATCGGAAACGGTTCAGTAATTAACGTGTCCGTTAATTATTAATTAATGACTCATTAATTTTCCCATGCAGCAAAAATATAGACAACATGCATAGCTCTGTCCTCGGCTCGGCTCAATCCCGCAACCCGCGGCACGTCGTGACGAGGCGTGGCGAGGCGAGCAAGGAGGAGGAGCACGCGTGTAGGTCTCCTCTTCTCATGCTCATACAAGTGGTAGAAAAGCTCACCTTATAAAGAGGTGCAACTCTCACTCAACTTCCGGGGTGGGACTAAACTTTAGCCTCACTCACTCCACTCACATGTGTGCATGAATGGGCCAAGAGAATTTCAGGATTTTAGTTGGGCTTTGGGCCAAAGGCCTACTAGCAAAATTCCAACAATACCATGATGACATATTAATCATCATACAAGGCTAATATCAGCTCCTGATTTTGTAGTGTTGCAGCAAGATTCCTGTCTGATATATTACTGTAACGGCGAGCGCTCAACATGTTTAACATGCAACTAATAACATACCAAATACAGACTGTCCACGTAATTAACACATAATTGATATCCTACATAATATTAACGTGGAATTAATGTTTTTCAAGTACCAACGTGCAATTAATTTCCTGTTTGATATAATGCAGGTCCGCATTTACTAGTCCATTAATTAAGAAGAGAATTGTCCAGTTAATTAGCTGAAAATCGGGTAAACCAATCTGTTGAGCGGCACATACAAGATACCCCACACACAACACTATGAAGAATGCCTCGTCGAGGTAGCATATTGGCGTCATCATCATCACCTCTCCCCAAGTAAGCGTCATTGCCATCCTTTCCCCATGAGCAAGCGACTCAGACTTTGCCACAGACGACTGCCGACCCACCCACGACATAGAGAGGAATGCAAAGTCACCTGAAGATTCATGTCAAGCACTCAGCCACCTGTGATGAGGACATCGCAACTCCAATTCTGATGGAGAGCTAAGAACGGGAACTATGGAAGTTTGGTGCAACCAAAGATTATCGAATAGACAATCTGTTGTCTATCATCGTCGCCACCAGGACCCCGCCGCCATAGCTCAGACTTCGCGGAAACGAACAATCTAAGGAAATCTCATGGACACGCCGAATAAGACCCTACTACCGTAACCATTGTCGCGACCCCGACATCGCTTACCCTTGTCGTCGTTGCCACATAAGCCCCGACGCCAACACCACCATCTTTCGCCGGTCCCGCTTGCAAATGCCCAACTCCAAAGACGATGCCCCAAGGGGGAAACAATGCCATTAGCGTCGCCATCGCCCAATCACATGGATCTAGGGTTTTGAGTGCCACTAAGGGAGTCCTGGATTGGGGGTGTTTGGGTAGCCGGACTATACCTTCAGCCGAACTCCAGGACTATGAAGATAGAAGATTGAAGACTCCGTCCCGTGTCCGGATGGGACTTTTCTTGGCGTGGAAGGCAAGCTTGGCGATGCGTATATTCAAGATCTCGTACCATTGTAACCGACTTTGTGTAACCCTAACTTTCTCCGGTGTCTATATAAACCGGAGGGTTTTAGTCCGTAGGACAACTTCATCATACAACAATCATACCGTAGGCTAGCTTTTAGGGTTTAGCCTCCTTGATCTCGTGGTAGATCTACTCTTGTACTACCCATATCATCAATATTAATCAAGAAGGATGTAGGGTTTTACCTCCATCAAGAGGGCCCGAACCTGGGTAAAACATTGTGTCCCTTGTCTCCTGTTACCATCCGGCCTAGACGCACAGTTCGGGACCCCCTACCCGAGATCTGCCGGTTTTGACACCGACATTGGTGCTTTCATTGAGAGTTCCTCTGTGTCGTCGCTTTCAGGCCCGATGGCTTCTTCGATCATCAACCACGATGCATTCCAGGGTGAGACTTTTCTCCCCGGACAGATCTTCGTCTTCGGCGGCTTCGCACTGCGGGCCAACTCGCTTGGTCACCTTGAGCAGATCGAAAGTTACGCCCCTGGCCATCAGGTCAGGTTTGGAAGCCTAAACTACACGGCTGACATCCGCGGGGACTTGATCTTCGATGGATTCGAGCCACAGCCAAGCGTGCCGCACTGTCTCGATGGGCATGATATAGTTCTGCCGTCGAACAGCGCCTTGGAGGCCGCACACGCATCGGTTCCGACCGTTGATTCGGAGCCCACTACGCCAATCGAGGATCAGCGGTTGGACGCGGCCTCAGGGGCTGCGATCTCAGAGGTGATCGAGCCGAACTCCAGCCCGCACTCCGCATGGCCCGTGACTCCGAGGAGCCGGATTCCTCTCCGAACTCTGAGCCCCCCATGCCCCCGCCGATCGAATCCGATTGGGCGCCAATAATGGAGTTCACGGCCGCGGACATCTTTCAGCACTCGCCCTTCGGCGACATCCTGAATTCTCTAAAGTCTCTCTCTTTATCAGGAGAGCCCTGGCCGGACTACGGTCAGCAAGGTTGGGATACGGATGATGAAGAAATTCAAAACCCACCCACCACCCACTTCATAGCCACTTTCGACGACTTAACCGACATGCTTGACTTCGACTCCGAAGACATCGACGGCATGGACGACGATGCGGGAGACGAACAAGAACCAGCACCTGTAGGGCGTTGGAAGGCCACCGCGTCATATGGCATATATATGGTTGACACTCCAAAGGATGGGGATGGCGATGGAACAGCGGTGGACGATACCTCTAAGAAACAGCCCAAGCACCAGCGTTAGCGGCGCCGCTCTAAATCCCGCCAAAGCAAAAACGGTGATTCCGGCACGGGAGATAATACTACTCCGGATAGCACCGAAGAACACCCCCTCCAGCAAAATTCGGCACAGGAGGACAGAGAATCCAGCCCTCACGAGAGGGCGGCGGACCAAGAGGTTGAGGACGATAATTATACGCCTCCCTCCGAAGACGAGGCAAGCCTCGACGACGATGAGTTCGTCGTGCCAGAGGATCTTGCCGAACAAGAGCGTTTTAAACGTAGGCTCATGGCCACGGCAAGCAGCCTCAAGAAAAAGCTGCAACAGCTTAGAGCCGATCAGGATTTGCTAGCTGACAGATGGACTGAAGTCCTTGCGGCCGAAGAGTATGAACTCGAACACCCCTCCAAGAGTTACCCAAAGCGCAGGCTGCTACCCCGACTAGAGGAGGAAGCACCTACATCACCAGCGCATGACATGGCCGACTGGCCACCTTGTGGCCGCGACAGAGAGGCCTCTTGGCCCTCCACTCAAGCCATGCCCCGGCACCGCGTCAAGCATAATAAGGCACGAGAAAATGCGCCTGACCTGCGCGACATCCTGGAGGACAAGGCAAGGAAAACAATATCGATCTACGGATCGCGCAGGCGCCCCACGGCACGTGACGGTGATCGTCACTCCGGATGCAATGAATCCGGCCGGGCAGAACTCAACAGACAAAGCTCCTTCGTGCCGCGTCGTGATATAGCCCAATACAGAGGCGCCGCACACCCACTATGCTTCACAGATGAAGTAATGAATCATAAAATCCCTGAGGGCTTCAAACCCGTAAACATCGAATCGTACGATGGCACAACAGATCCTGCGGTATGGATCGAGGATTATCTCCTTCATATCCACGTGGCCCGCGACGATGATCTACACGCCATCAAATACCTCCCACTCAAACTTAAGGGACCGGCCCGGCATTGGCTTAACAGCTTGCCAGCAAACTCAATCGGTTCTTGGGAGGACCTGGAAGCCGCATTCCTTGACAACTTCCAGGACACTTATGTGCGACCACCGGACGTCGATGACCTAAGCCACATAATTCAGCAGCTAGAAGAATCGGCCAGGCAATTCTGGACATGGTTCCTAACAAAGAAAAAACAGATAGTCGACTGTCCGGACACAGAGGCCTTAGCGGCCTTCAAGCATAATATCCGTGACGAGTGGCTGGCCCGGCACCTGGGACAGGAAAAGCCGAAATCTATGGTAGCCCTCACAACACTCATGACCCGCTTTTGCGCGGGAGAAGACAGCTGGCTAGCTCGCAGTAACAACTTAACCAAGAACACTGGCAATTCAAATACCAAGGACAAAAGTGACAGGTCGCGTCGGGACAAACAAAAGCGCCGTGTTAACAGCGACAGCAACGAGGATACGGCAGTTAATGCCGGATTCCGAGGCTACAAATCCGGTCAACGGAAACAGCCATTCAAAAGAAAAACTCAGGGCCCGTCCAGTTTGGATCGAATAATCGACCGCTTGTGCCAGATACATGGCACCCCCGAAAAGCCAGCCAATCACACCAACAGGGATTGTTGGGTGTTCAAGCAGGCAGGCAAGTTAAGAGCCGAAAACAAAGACAAGGGGCTGCATAGCGACGACGAGGAGGAGCCTAGGCCGCCGAACAACAGTGGACAGAAGGGATTTCCCCCGCAAGTGCGGATGGTGAACATGATATACGCAACCCACATCCCCAAGAGGGAGCGGAAGCGTGCGTTACGGGACATATATGCGATGGAGCCGGTCGCCCCAAAGTTCAACCCATGGTCCTCCTGCCCGATCACCTTTGATCGAAGGGACCACCCCACTAGCATCCATCACGGTGGCTTCGCGCATTGGTTCTAGACCCAATCATTGACGGATTTCATCTCACAAAAGTCCTCATGGACGGCGGCAGCAGCCTGAACCTGCTTTACCAGGATACAGTGCGAAAGATGGGCATAGATCCCTCGAGGATCAAGCCCACCAAAACGATCTTTAAAGGCGTCATACCAGGTGTAGAAGCCAACTGTACAGGCTCAGTTACACTGGAAGTGGTCTTCGGATCTTCGGATAACTTCCGAAGCAAGGAGTTAATCTTCGACATAGTCCCGTTCCGTAGTGGCTATCACGCACTGCTCGGGCGAACCGCATTCGTAAAATTCAACGCGGTACCACACTATGCATACCTCAAGCTCAAGATGCCAGGCCCTAGAGGAGTAATCACGGTCAATGGGAACACTGAACGCTCCCTCCGAACGGAGGAGCACACGGCAACGCTCGCAGCAGAAGTACAAAGCAGCCTCTCTAGGCAGTTCTCCAGTTCGGCCTTCAAAAAGCCGGACACTGTCAAGCGCGCCCGGAGTACCCTACAACAAGACCGCCTGGCACGTTCCGAGATAGCGTAGCAATGCGGCCCCAACCCTAGCCCTCGCGATATAGCGAAACCAGCGCTTCGCGTACATAACTACGCTCTTGAAATACCATGGGCACAGGGGAAGGGGCACTATCACGGCACGCCCGAAATACGGCTTAAACCGCACCAGGGGCTGCCGGATTCCTTCTTTTTTTCTCTTACTCTCAGGACTCCATACTTCGGACGACCCGTCCGACAATTCAACTGCCGCACAAACGATGCAAGATCCAAGGAAGCAGACAAGCCACGCCGCATTATGGAACTCCCAGGTGGTCTCTATTGCGAGCAGTATACCTGTTTTTTAATACAATTCCGCGGCCTGCCCCTGGCCAGGACATGTTAAATAGTCCAATTTATTTTGCCTATCGCACTATTTGTATCGTTCCGCTTTCATAGCAGCCTTTCTATAAGCAATGCATAGCTTTTTGTCTATTTTTTGCATTACCCTCTTTTTATATACATGTTTATTAATAACATGTTGCATCCGTACACTGTGGTACGGCAAAATACGCCAGGGGCTTCAGTACCCATCAATATGGCGTGAGAAGTCCGTCCACTTTCACAAGTGCGGCACCCCGAACTTATAGCACTATATGCATCGGCTCCGAATCATGATTTGGGTCAATAGTTGGGTTTGCCCGGCTCCTATGTTTTGGTGCCTTACGTTTCGCTATATCGGCTAAGGTAGCACTAGGAGAACCACTGCGATTGTGCCCCAGTTGAGCTGGGCCGAGCACCTCAGTGGAGAAAGCTAAAACTGACTGTCATGATGAGGCGAGAGACCGGTCGCTGTTTGAGAGGTTTTTCGAGTCCTTAAAGGCTTATGCCGCTTCGAGCGAGGAACCGGCTTTGTCCGGCCAAGGCGTGGATAGCGCCCCGAACTCGGTCTTCCGAATACTAGGGGCTTCGCCGAAATTTAAAATTATAGAGTTCTATGGCTAAGTGAGAGTGTTCAAGCATTATAGTCCGATTGCCTTGTTCGTTGTGCTGACCGCCTCCCTCGACGGACCCAATCATGGGAAAAAGAGCGCTCAGGTTTATCCCGAACACCCCAGCACTAGTGGCATGGGGGCAGAAGCCGACGACTGGCCATCTCTCAATTTTTTGATAAACGGCCGCACAGAAAGTAATATTTTAAATTCAAGCATTGCTTAGCGCATATGAACAAGTTTTCAGCGCACGGGATAACACGAGCGAGTTCATTCAAAAATTACATCCTTGGTACATTCATCCGCCACAAGGCGGGCGCCAGCAAGAACATCCTTGTAATAGTTCTCGGGCTTGCGATGCTCCTTCCCCGGTGGCGGCCCGTCCTTCACAAGCTTCTCACCGTCCAGCTTACCCCAATGCACCTTTGCACGGGCAAGGGCCCCACGGGCACCTTCGATGCAGACGGAGCGCTTGATGACCTCGAGCCTTGGACAAGCCTCCACCAGCCGCCGCACCAGTCCGAAGTAGCTCCCAGGCAGGGCCTCTCTAGGCCACAGCCGAACTATGAAGCCCTTCAGGGCCTGTTCGGCCGCCTTGTGGAGCTCGACCAGCTGCTTCAGCTGGTCGCTGAAGGGCACAGGGTGTCCGGCCTCAGCATACTGAGACCAGAATACCTTCTCCGTCGAGCTGCCTTCCTCGGCTCGGTAGAATGCGGCGGCATCGGATATGCTGCGGGGAAGATCTGCGAATGCCCCTGGAGAGCTCCGGATTCGGGTAAGTAACAAGTAGTTTACTTTTATATGTCTGCTTTGCATATAGAATGCCTTACTTGCCGCTATCTTTTTCACTGCATCCAATTCCTGGAGGGCCTTCTGGGCTTCGGCCTTGGCAGATTTGGCAGTTTTAAGGGCCGCAGCAAGCTCGGACGCTCGCGTCTTCGAGTCGAGCTCCAAACTCTCATGTTTTTGCATGAGAACCTGAAGCTCTTGCCGCACCTCGCTGACCTGCGCCTCAAATTTCTCCCGCTCGGCGCGCTTCGTGGCCGCTTTCTTCTCGACCTCGGACAGCGCCTGCTTGAGGGTCGCCACCTCAGTTGTGGCCCCTACAATAAGCAGTATACTCCTGTCATTTTTTGCAATTGCGCCTCCCTATAGGCATTTTTTCTATAAGGTATCTCTTACCTTCTTTCTCCTCAAGCTGCCGTTTGGCAAGGCCGAGCTCTTGCTCGGTCCGCTCGAGGCCCTGCTTCAGGGCACCCACCTCCGCAGTCAGTGCGGCGGTGGCCAGCAGCAAAGCTTGCATACGTATATTGACTCCTTTCTAGTTAGACTCCTACGATATTTAATAGATCCTCTATTCGGCTTTTCTTTTCGAACGCCAAATAGAGCATCAGGGACTACTGTCTATACGGTAATATTTTTACATATTTTGACTTACCTCGAAGCCTGTTAGAAGGCTAGCACAAGCTTCAGTCAGTCCGCTTTTGGCGGACCGAACCTTCTGGATCACCGTACTCATGATGGCACGGTGCTCCTTGTCGATGGAGGCGCCCTTAACCTCCTCCAGCAGATTGTCCGGCGCCTCCGGCTGGACGGAGGACGCCGGCTCAGTAGGCTTGCTCCTCTTGGCAGGAGTTCGCCTACCGCGGTCCGGAACCGTTGATGATTCCGGTGCAGTGTCCGGCTTAAAGCCGGACTTGGAGCCCAGGGGGGTCTTGTCCCCTTCACTCCTGGAGTCCGGGAGGTCACCTCGCGGCTCCTCCTGGACCACCTCCTCTCGCCCCGGAGCTTGTCGCGACGCCACTTCGGCGTCATCCGCAGCACAGGGGGAAGCAGTAGGCGGAACTGAATTCACGTCCGATGAATCCAGGGAGCCACTCGACGACTCGTCGAGCCCATCCTTGGGCGGACTGCATGATTATATCCGACATTAGGGAAAGCTGTGCAACAAAAGGAATATCACGAGTTACTCTGGTATCCGAACACTTACGATCTCGCCGGATGCTTGGCCCTGTCCGGCCACTCCTCTTCGTCCTCGTCGGCGTCGGGAACGTAGTCTGGCGGAGGGGTTTCCTCTTCTTGGACCCCTCGGCCTCCCCTGCTGGGGCGGCCTTCCTCTTCTCTCCTCCCCCCGCTGGAGGGGGAGAGGTTTCTTCTTCCTCCTCGTCTTCACGGGAGGAGTGCGTCTCGGACTCGTCGGACGACGAGTCCGACACCACCATATGCCGGGAACTCTTTCGAGTCCCCGTGGCCTTCTTCTTCTTGGCCTTCTTCTCCGGCACCACATAAGGTGCCGGAACTAGCAGCTTCTCTAGGAGAGCAGGGGTTGGGTCTTCGGGCAAGGGAGCAGGACAGTTAATCTGTCCGGACTTCTCCCGCCAATCCTGTCAAAGGTGAGGGAGTTTAGATCCCGCATAGAGTCAAACTATGAAAAAACTTAACATCCTGTAAAAGATGGAAATATCTTACCTCGCCAGCAGGACGCTGCGAGCTGAATCCACGGTCTTCGGAGGCAGATGTGGGAGCCTCGGCGCCTTTGGTTAGCCCCCTCCAGACATCTTCGTACGTCGTGTCGAAGAGCCTGCTCAGAGTTCGGTGTTGCGCCGGGTTGAACTCCCACAAATTGAAGTCCCGTTCTTGACATGAAAGGATCCGGCGGACGAGCATGACCTGGATTACGTTGACAAGCTTGAGCTGCTTGTTCACCAGGGACTGGATGCATTTTTGCAGTCCGGTCAACTCTTCTTCGTCGCCCCACGACAAGCTCGTCTCCTTCCAGGACGTGAGCCGCGTAGGGGGTTCGGATCGGAATTCAGGGGCTGCGATCCACTTCGGATCGCGTGGCTCGGTGATGTAAAACCACCCTGACTGCCACCCCTTCAAGGTCTCCACAAAGGAGCCCTCGAGCCATAGGACGTTGGCAATTTTGCCCGCCATGGCACCTTCGCACTCCGCCTGGTTGCCGCGCACCACCTTTGGCTTGACGTTGAAGGTCTTGAGCCAGAGGCCAAAATGGGGGCGAATGCAGAGGAAAGCCTCGCACACGACGATAAACGCCGAGATATTGAGGATGAAGTTCGGGGCCAGATCGTGGAAATCTAGGCCATAGTAGAACATGAGCCCGCGGACAAATGGGTGGAGAGGAAAACCCAGTCCGCGGAGGAAGTGGGAAGAAATACTACCCTCTCATGGGGCCTTGGGGTGGGGAGAAGCTGCCCCTCCTCAGGAAGCCGGTGCGCGATGTCTTTGGACAAGTATCCGTCCTTCCTTAACCTTTTAGCATGGCCCTCCGTGACGGAGGAGACCATCCACTTGCCTCCCGCTCCGGACATTGTTGAAGAGGGTTGAGGTAGGAAGTGCGGGCTTGGGCGCTGGAGCTCGGGTGCGCAGAAGATGGATAGGCAAAGGAGGAAGAAGGCGTAGGTAAAAAGGTGGATCCTTATCCCCTTATATGGGCGGATGCGACTATGCGTCCCCACCAGCCTAGTAAAACTCGCTTGCCTCCCAAGCGCCATGATAAGTGGCGCGGTTGGGTTACCCACGTCCGTATTAACGAGAATCCCATAAACAAAGGGGACACGATCTCTGCTTTGACAAGACGTGCCAAGGAAACCGCCTCACAAAACACACTGAGGTGGAGAAGTGAAAATGATTCGAATAAAGGCTTGGCCGTAGTGTGATGTCACGCTGTGGAATACGTCAGCAGATTAGATTTGTGTTAATATTATTCTCTCTATGGCAATACGTGGAAACTTATTTTGCAGAGCTGGACACTATTCTTGGTGTTTACAAACTTTTATGAAGAATTTGGAGGAGGAACCCGCCTTGCAATGCCGAAGACAATTTGCGCGCCGGACTCGTCGTCATTGAAGCCTGGTTCAGGGGCTACTGAGGGAGTCCTGGATTAGGGGGTGTTCGGGTAGCCGGACTATACCTTCAGCCGAACTCCAGGACTATGAAGATACAAGATTGAAGACTCCGTCCCGTGTCCGGATGGGACTTTCCTTGGCGTGGAAGGCAAGCTTGGCGATGCGGATATTCAAGATCTCCTACCATTGTAACCGACTTTGTGTAACCCTAACACTCTCCGGTGTCTATATAAATCGGAGGGTTTTAGTCCGTAGGACAACTTCATCATACAACAATCATACCGTAGGCTAGCTTTTAGGGTTTAGCCTCCTTGATCTCGTGGTAGATCTACTCTTGTACTACCCATATCATCAATATTAATCAAGCAGGACGTAGGGTTTTACCTCCATCAAGAGGGCCCGAACCTAGGTAAAACATTGTGTCCCTTGTCTCCTGTTACCATTCGGCCTAGACGCACAGTTCGGGACCCCCTACCCGAGATCCGCCGGTTTTGACACCGACAACCACCTTCATGATGCCAACAAGAAGGAAACATTACTAGAAAGTGTCGTTATTGCTGGCTCCGGTCATGATTGAAGAAAACACTTTCGTATGGATCAACCTCCCAAGCCACACGCACACAACACTCATCCGCAAACCCACTAGCCGAGCCCCGCAGCCAGATCTATCCCGGATCTAGCCCTCCCTCACCATCTCCTCACCCGGCCTCTGCTCGAGCAACCTCCAGGAGCCTTCTCCCTAGCATTCCTTGTCAACTGCACGCTGACATGAAAATCGAGCCAACCAGCCACACCAAGCCCGTTGTTGATAACCTCTTCCTCATCAAGTCCGTGGAACAAAGTTGAGCCGGGGTCGATGGGTGATGGCTCGTGTCTGCATTAGTATTTTCCCCGAAGAGGTAGGGATGACGCAACACAACTACGGTGGGTATTTCTCTCAGTGACGTGACCAAGGTTATCGAACCAGTAGGAGAACCACGCAACACTATGTAAACGGTACTTGCACACAAAGAACAAATACTTGCAACCCGACGCGTAAGAGGGGTTGTCAATCCCTTCCGGGTAAAAGATAGTTTGATTTGTAGTAGATTGGATAAATAGATCTCGCGGAAATGCAAAATAGAATAAATAACAAAAAACTGCAGCAAGGTATTTTTGGGTTTTTAGAATAATTGATCTGAAAATAAAAGAGGCAAATAATAGATCGGAAAGCAAATATGATAAAGAATAGACCTGGGGCCCGTAGATTTCACTAGTGGCTTCTGTCGAGAAAATAACATACGGCGGGTAAACAAATTACTATTGGGCAATTGATAGAACTTCAAATAATTATGATGATATCCAGGCTATGATCATTATATAGGCATCACGTCCAAGATTAGTAGACCGACTCCTGCCTGCGTCTACTAATATTACTCCACACATCGACCGTTATCCAGCATGCATCTAGTGTATTAAGTTCATGGAAAAATAGAGTAATGCAATAAGAACGATGACATGATGTAGAAAAGATCTATTCATGTAGTAATAGACCCCATCTTGTTATCCTTAATAGCAACGATACATACGTGTCATGTCCCCTTCTGTCATTGGGATTGAGCACCGTAAGATCGAACCCATCACAAAGCACCTCCTCCCATGGCAAGAAAAATCGATCTAGTTAGCCTAACTAAACCAAAGATTCGAAGAAGAAGAAATACGAGGCTATAAGCAATCATGCATATAAGAGATCAAAACTCAAATAAATTTCATGGATAAGATCGATCTGATCATAAACTCAAAGTTCATCAGATCCCAACAAACACACCGCAAAAAGAGTTACATCAAATAGATCTCCAAGAGACCATTGTATTGAGAATCAAGAGAGAGAGAGGAGGGGGGGGAAAGCTCTCTAGCTACTGCCTACGGACCCGTAGGTCTACAATGAACTACTCACGCATCATCGGAGAGGCACCAATGAGGATGATGAACCCCTTCGTGATGGTGTCTAGATTAGATCTCATGGTTCTAGAACTTGCGGCGGTTAGAAATGTGTTTCGTCGGCTCCCCTAGGGTTTTTGGATTTCGGGGTATTGATAGAGCAAAGAGGCGGCGCGGGAGGCCACCGAGGTGGGCATAACCCACCAGGGCGTGCATGGGCCCCCAGGCGTTCCCAGGTGGGTTGTGCCCCCCTCGGGGCACCCCTCTGGTACTTCTTTGGCCCAAGTTGTTCCTTCTGGTCCAGAAAAATTCTCCAAAAAATTTCGCTGCGTTTGGACTCCATTTGGTATTGATTTTCTGCGAAGTAAAATGAAGCAAAAAACAACAACTGACATTGAGTACTATGTCAATAGTTTAGTCTCAAAAAATTATATAAATTTGTAATAAAATGATTGTAAAAAATTCAAGAATTATAATATAACAGCATGGAACAAGCAAAAATTATAGATAAGTTGGAGACATATCAATGGCCATATGGACTGGATGGTAGTCGCTCATGCCGACACGCCAAAGAAGCTCGAGGGTGTATTACACTGAGAGAGGAACATGCTTGAAGTGCTCCAGGTGACGGCAATACTTAGAAAGTGCAAGAGAGTGCCTAGATCCATCATGGAGAACTCCTGACCAATAGTAGAGGTGATAAATTGGAGGAAGGAAGAGGACCGGGTGGTGAGAATTATGTCAACTTCGCATAGGAGAAGGTACGTGATGACCCATAAGTATAGGGGATCTATCCTAATCCTTTCGATAAATAAGAGTGTCAAACCCAACGAGGAGCATAAGGAAATGACAAGCGATTTTCAGCAAGGTATTCTCTGCAAGCACTGAAATTATCGGTAATAGATAGTTGTGTAATAAAATAATTCATAACGAGTAACAAGTAACAAAAGTAACTAAGGTGCAGCAAGATGGCCCAATTCTTTTTGTAGCAAAGGATAAGCCCGGACAAACTCTTATACAAAGCAAAGCACTCCCGAGGACACATGGGAATTATTGTCAAGCTAGTTTTCATAATGCTTATATGATTCGCGTTCGTTACTTTGATAATTTGATATGTGTGTACCGGTGCTTGGGTGTTGTCCTTCCTTGGACAAACCTCCCACTTATGATTAACCCCTCTCGCAAGCATCCGCAACTACAAAATAAGAATTAAGATAAATCTAACCATGACATGAAATATATGGATCCAAATCAACCCCTTACAAAGCAACGCCTAAACTAGGGTTTAAGCTTTTGTCACTCTAGCAACCCATCATCTACTTTATTACTTCCCAATGCCTTCCCCTAGGCCCAAACAATGATGAAGTGTCATGTAGTCGACGTTCACATAACATCACTAAAGGAGAGACAACATATATCTCATCAAAATATTGAACGAATATCAAATCCACATGATTACTTATAACAAGACTTCTCTCATGTCCTCAGGAGCAAACGTAACTACTCACAAAGCATATTCATGTTCATAATCAGAGGAATATTAATTATCATTAATGATCTAAACATATGATCTTCCACCGAATAAACCAACTAGCATCAACTACAAGGAGTAATCAACACTACTAGCAACCCACATGTACCAATATGAGGTTTTGAGACAAAGATCGAATACAAGAGATGAACTAGGGTTTGAGAGGAGATGGTGCTGGTGAAGATGTTGATGGAGATTGATCCCCTCTCCATGAGAGGATCGTTGGTGATGACGATGGCTTCGATTTCCCCCTCCGGGAGGAAAGTTTCCCCCGCAGAACAGCTCGGCCGGTGCCCTAGATTGGTTCTGCCCAAGTTCCACCTCGAGACGGCGGTGCTTCGTCCCGAAAGCTTCCTCTGATTTTCTCCAGGTAAAAACCCTTCATATAGCAGAAGATGGGCGCCGGGGTCTGCTAGGTGGGCGGCAAGGCAGGGGGCGCGCCCATGGGGGTAGGGCGTGCCCCCCACCCTTGTGGCTGCTTGGTGGGTCCCCTCAGGTGCTTTCTTCGCCCAATATTTTTATATATTCCAAAATAATTCTTCGTGAAGTTTCAGAACTTTTGAAGTTGTGCAGAATAGGTCTCTCAGATTTGCTCCTTTTCTAGTCCAGAATTTTAGCTGGCGGCATTCTCCTTCTTCATGTAAGCCTTGTACAATAAAAGAAAAAAGACATCAGTATTGTACCATAATGTGTAATAACAGCCCATAATGCAATAAATATTAATATAAAAGCATGATACAAAATGGACGTATCAGTACGCGGTGTGACTTGAGAATTTTTAGATAAACAAGGAAGTGTTACAACATGATGGAACAAAGCCAATGGTCGTGATGAAAGTGTGAAAGCACTAAAACCACACGTGAGGGCCCTGTTTCAAACCATAAAGTGATTTACATAGGAGACACACAAAGGAAGGAAGAACACGGTCCTCAAAGCCGAGGGAATGCTGGCAGTAAATAGCCTGATTGAGATGGCATGGAGAAAGATGTTTTTAACGTCCAATTGATGCATGGCTATTGGCCAAGAAGGAGCCAGAGAATGATATGATGAGAGGCGCTAGTCTAGAGCTAGAGTTTTGGATTCGAGGGCGACGGATTCGTGATACTTCCCGGACGTTAGATTGGGTCGTGTTGGACTGCCGAACTGTGGATTCGTTAAAAAATGAACTTGACCTGTGTGCTGAAGATTCTTGGTCTTCCTATTGATGCACGTACACAGATATCATAGGCAGACCACTCTGTCAATGGCCTGGGAGGGGAAGGGAGCCCATGTGTGACGCTTATTATGTCAAATTGGCGACCAATTGCACAGGTGTGCACTTAGTTGGGCTGCCCCATGTAGCAACACATAGTGCGCACTCGCGTAGTTCTTTTTCTATTTTCCTCTGGGTTTGTTTTTACTTTTTATGTTGATTTTCTAAAAAATCAAAGTTTGTCTATATTGAAAATGTAAACATTTTTTAAATTTCGTATTTATTTAAGAAAAAAATAATATTTCCTTCTAGAAACATAGACGTATTTCTAAAATTTCCAAACAATTTTTAATGTGAGAATTTCTTGAATTTTTAAAATGAAAAGTAAAAAACTCTAAAGAAAAAACTGAAAAACAGAAAACCAGAAAAACTGACCATAACCTTTTAAAAGATTCCCAAAACAGGATTCTAGATAACTAAATGAGGTAAATGGGCCGGCCCAGCCCACGTTTCTTCATTATCTCCTTGTCCATTTTATCAACTGAAGCACGAAAGTTGCTATCCTCGCAACGTGCTACAAATAAGAAACGCGGAGGGGAGTCCAACCCGAATAACGCACATGAATTTATTACTCCCTCAATTCCATAATGTAGTGTTTATAAACTTTGCAAAGATTGACCAAACTTATAGATAAAACTATTTATATCTACAGTACCAAATAAATAAAATATGAAACTACGTCTAATGATGAATCTAAGGATATATATTTGGCATTCTAGATGTAAATATTTTTTCTCCACAAACTTGATCAAAATTTGTGAGGTTTGACTTTTCAGAAAATCTATATGCACTACGTTATGAAATGGATGGAGTATTATTTTTTGATTGCATACCTACGGTGTATATCTACAACTCCAAAAAGAATCGGCTCCAAACTCGATCTACAAACCCAATGGTTTGCTAAGTACACGGGACCAACGGAACCACCAGCACACGAGTCTCCTCGTGCTCGGGGTGTGCCTCCATTTGGCACTACAAACTCAATGGTTGTAGTGTACATGTAACAGCGAAACCATATGTAGACTATTCCCAAAATAAAACGAAAATGATAAGTACCGAGTGTTCGGATTTTAAGCCTGGCAACCCCGAACGTTTTTCATGGCAACTTTAGTCGACGAGATACAAGTTAGGGGCAAGCACGGCAATTTTTTGCCAAAAAATAAAGTGAAGCACGAAAAGTTGCTATCCTCGCGTCACTAAACTTGCCGTCGAAAACGTTCGGAGTTGCCATGTGCTTGTACCAAATGTTCAGTGTTTATCAGATTTCAAATAAAGGGCACGAAGAAAACACATTCTAGCGACTAACTTCCTGCATGAAACACATACATACTATCATGTACACTGCTTCTCGATCTCATCCGGAGCTCTTGTGAAATGACTATATACTCGTGAGCCTTACAAATCTTGAAGGGAGGAAGAATTTAATCGTCTCTATCGTACTCCCATACTACCTCCGTCTCAAAATATAAGGCGTTTTTATAGGCATCTTCTAAACACAAAATCCACTGGACTGAAAACAACGATGGAAAAGACGAGGGCATGAGCCATTGAGCCAAGGAGAGCGCAAAACGCTGGAGACGATTCTAGAACGTTCATCAATCCTCGCGGCTAGAAAATCGAAAACACTCTGGGAAGCGCACAAGCTAGTGTATCAATCAAACCCGTATAGCTTCTGCAGCGTACTCCTACACGCCGTTGTATGTAGCTCCAGCTACCCCAGCCCGCATGCCAACCTCCATGGATCGCAGCCACCTACAACTACAGTAACTAGCCAAGCTAGCGACCAGAATCAACAGCTTTCTCTCCTCTCCCGCCGTCCTATTCCTACACAGAGCCGTTGAGCAGTGCGAGATTCATGGTACGTGTGCCTGCCCAGCTGCCATGGCGAACAAACCAACAATGTTTCGCGTAACATCGTAATCTATTGCCTGTAAAGGCGGGAGATGATGAGAGGGGACGGTTAGATCAGATCGGCCCTCGGGTTTGGCGAATTCAGCCAGCGGCCACGCCGGCTAATGATGAACTCTGCAGCTTTTTTTGTTGTGTGTGTCCGTGGGGTAAAGCTGCATGCGAGCCTGTGCTAATCATCGAGATCTTGAATGCTGATCCGCTTGTGTAGCATAATTTAACCATGAATGGGCGAACGAACGGGCGCTGATTGATGGATGCACGATTGTTACTGTTGTTCGCCATCATTTACGTTACGTGGATAAGACTGAAGCCCCATCCGCCGTCAGACCGAACTCCATGCTTGCACTGACGCTTTTCTCTTTTTATCCCCTCTGATATTTTTTGTTTTCTTAACATAATATAGACGTAAGCGTTCATACATACAGGCATACATTCATCTTTATGAATGTACACACACCATATCCCTATGAGCAATTCCGAAAGACTAAGCCGGCATATTATCTTGAGATTTACTCCATCCATGTATTTCTACAAGTACAAAATGCTCTGTGGTCCGATCGATTTTACGGATATTTTCGCAGTGGAAAGAGACCGTATGTACTACCCCATTGATGCTTAATTAAGCTGCACACCAACATGGCAACATGACAGATGGTATACGTACAGGTCCACCCACACACCCCGTGAGCGCGCGGGGAGGACCAGGCGGCGCGGCGCCACAGCGTACGCACGTCTGTCACGACACGACACGGAGCATATCGAAGAAGCGGCCGACAAGACGGGAGCGGCAGAGACAGGGCCGGACACGGCGCATGCAGGCGGGGTGGGGGGAGATGGCGGTGTCTCACCTCACCGCCCGGCAAGCCGGGGAGGGGGCACAGCAACGTGGCCGCGGCCACCAGCGGCGAAAAGCTGCCGGCCGGTGCGCCGCGCGCGCCATGAGTGGCCGCGGCCGGCTGCTCCTCCCGCGCGCGTACGTACAAAAGCTCGGCTGGCTGTCACCTGCGAGCCATGGGGGAGGGGGTGACCACCCACCCTACATGCATGGTACATAGAGTACATGTGACATGTGCACGACGCGGATGCACGCCACAGGGCCATGCATCGGCGGCATCTGCGTGCGTGCGTGCATGGGCCGGGACGGGACGACACACGACCTTTCCTGTCGACGGCGCGCCGGTCCTCTCCTCCGGCCGGCCACTCGATCGTCTCTACCGGCGCTGGCGCCGAGCACGTGGGCCGTCCCCCATGTTATTCCCTTGCCCGTGCCCGTGCCCGTGCCCGTGGGGCTCCCGGCGTCGATGGCCTTTTGCATGGCGATGGCGTCAACGTCGTCGGATCGATGATGATAGATCTACAGACTACAGGGCGTCCGTCCGTCGACCATGCACGCAAGGACCGGTACGGTGTAACATGTGTAGTCGCATGTCGTACTACAATACAACCAACATGAGCGGTGCTGGCTATGTACGTATATACAAGTCCCAATGCCCACACGTTACAGCGAGGAAGGATCTATGGAGTGCCATGTGCGTCGAGGGGTGGATGTTCCGGACATGGAAAGATACCACACATCGCATGTCCCTTTCCGAGTGAACAGAACTATCTCATCTTTTTCATTTATTTCATGAATTTGCCGGTACATCATTTTGAGATGAACAAAGTCATCATTGATGCCTAGTCAACCGGAACGTCTCCTCTTACTGAATAAATAACATCAAAAAATCTGAAATAAATCTAGAAAAACACGAGCATCAATGGCAAGTCTAGAACTTAAACCCTAATAAGCTGGTTCAACCACAAAGAACCTAACCATCTGAGTTGGCCTCGGTTCGCATGTTCTGGACATGTTGGGGAAAGGAAAGGATGGATTCTATTAGAAATTGTAGCCAAAGAAATGTTCACTGGTGATGTTATTTTCACAACAGAATTTCTCCTTTTCATTTCTTCGAGTAAGCCACATTTAGTTTGATCTTTTTATGTGATAGACAAAAAAACATCGTAAGAACAACTCTAACAGAGTCATCATATATGCCCGATCACCAGCGAGTGGCGGCGATTGTTGTTGATGATTGTTATTATATTGCTTGTGAATCTCCTTTCACTAGTTTCAAGCATTGTAAGCCAACAAGGTTACGCACGAGCTTGCTAGGTTGGCTAGATTTTCTTTGATAAATAAATGGGTTGAGGAGCCTTCGAGTAGATTGTACCTCTCCTTATAGACGATGTAATTGTTATTTCAAATTAATAATGATTTGTGTTTTTTAAGAGGACAGAAATTTTGCTCCAATTTTGAAGCGGTGAATTAAGTCGGGCACTGCAACAACTTAGTACTAACTTCTTTCAAATTAAATTGTTCTGATAGGGTCATGCGGTAAATTTATCAATCACCGATTCACCCAACGGTTTAACCAAAAATAATTCAGCTGGACGTCACTCGTCTGAATTTGATTTGGGTTAGTCAATTAGTTTGGGAAGGAAGCACCACCCCACGAAGCACCGAGGCCGCCAACGGCGGAACCGGGTGAGTGAAGTGAGGCCCAAGGACGCCGGCAAGGCTTCAGTCAAGAACAAGCTGCGGTCGGCGACAGCAGATGAGGCGTGTCCGAAGGTTGATGGTTCGGGTTGGAGTGTGGGTTCGTCGGGG